>NW_013952824.1:233073-238872 GCF_001266775.1 Austrofundulus limnaeus
TGTGTGTGTGTGTGTGTGTGTGTGTGTGTGTGTGTGTGGGAGTGTCATTAAATGGAGTAACCACAGCTCTGCCAGGAACTGGTAAAAGTGCATCCTGCTGCACTTTCTCCAGATCTGAGGAACATTTTTCGTTTGGAGTAAAACTTCTGGCTCCTGAGCAGAAATCCAATCACGTGCACACCTTTAATTTCAGTAGCTAAAAGCTAAARGCTACACGGGGTTGGGAAGTAGCTGCAGTTCTGATCATAAATGTAAAGATGAGCTGCTTTGTTTCCTCTCATGTCTTCAGCCTCCTGTGGGAAGAAACGTTTTGCTGATAAATATTTTTTTTTCTTCACTTCCTCTTTCCCACGCTGTCAGAACCTCATTCAGTTTTTACTTCGTGACACAAAACAAAACAAAAAAAATTCTGGATTATTTTCCAACAAATCATTTCCTGATTTGAATATCAGTGAAGCTCTGTTTTATTTTAGAGACATTTCAGCTCTTTTATCTCTTCTTTACGATCCAGCTTCTGCAGACCTTCGGCTGTTTTAGCTGCTCACTAATCTAAATATTCATCTCATTTAGTTGTTGACTTGCCTAATGTGCTTTTTAAGATGTTGAACGAGATTTACAAAGAAATTTATTGTAGAAACAAATTAAAACATTTAAGGCTTTATTTTAGTCTTATTGTTTTAGATTTTAGCTGCTACTTTTAGCTTTCAGTTAATGTTTTGATACAGCTTTTAATCAGTCATTTAGCTACTTTTAGCTTCTAGCTAGTGTTTCAGCTTTTAGACCTGTCTGTTGCTACTCTTAGCTTTGAGCTAGCCTCTTGTTTCTTTTAGYTCTAATACAACCTTTTGCTATTTTTAGGTTTTAGCTAGTGTTTTGGCTTTTAGACTGGTCTGTTGCTACTTTTAGCTTTTAGGTAGCCTTTTGCTACTTTCAGCTCTAAGATAGGCTTTAGGCACTTTTAGCTTTTTCTAGACTTTTGCAAATTTTAGCTTCAAGCTAGCCCTTTACTTTTAGTTAACCTTTGTCTACTTATAGCTTTTATCTGTGCTTTTGCTACTTTGATATTTTAGCCTGTTTTAGCTAGTCTTTTGATAGTTTAGCTATTATTTTGCTACTTGCAGATTTTAGTTAGTTTATGCTACATTTCGCATTTAACTAACGTTTTACTACTTTTGGCCTTTTGCTCCATAAAGTCTTCAGCTCATGTGTAGCTTCTTCTAGCTTTAACTCAACTTCTTCAGTACATTTTAGTAAAGTTTTTTAGCTGTTTTGATTTTTCTCCTGTTTTTACTTGAAAACATCAGAATCTTGTCAGTTTAGATTATTGCAGAAGAAAATCTCAGATTACTGCTGAGCTTCAGGAGGAAACACGATGAAACTTGTTTTAGCTCGACTCATCTCTTCCTGACATTTTCTAATATCTTTAGTTTCTTTAGTGATAAAACTTTCAGTTTTTTATCTTCTAACTTCGGCTCCTGAAGAAGAAACGTTTTTCAACGAGACCTTATTGAATAAAATAACTAAAAACCAACAATAATCTCATTATTCAGAGTAACTTGTTAGTTTTTGCTGCAGAAAAGAGTCTGATGTGTTTCAGCAGGGAGGAAATCAGTTATTTGTGAACGAACATCAGTCGTTTGCTGCAGATAAGAGAATCCCGACACGACAATCAGAGGAAAACAGAGAAAAACCCGAAGTTCTATCAGAACCACGTGAACCCGCTCAGCCCAGAATCTGCTGCAGGAACGAAGCCTGAAGCCCCTGCTGACACCCAGATACTCACTATCTGCTTCCACACAGGCTCCTCTCTTCCTCTGACCTGAACACACACACACACACACACACACACACACACACACACACACACACACACAAACACACACGTGTGATAATACTCAGTAAAACCTCTGACTTCTGTTTAAGTCGCAAAACGTTTCAGAAAGTTCCACAGAAACTCTCCCCTCCCCAACTAAAACACACATTCACGTGCACACACACACACACACTCGCGCGCACACACCACTAACCCTTAAAACTCCACACTAAGAAAAAAAAAAGGTAAAATCTATCGGCGGCGGTCAAATTTTTAAATCAAATTTTGAGAAACTGCGAAACGAGGATTTCTAAAGACGGCGATGAGTTTCTGCCACAGCTGCAGCCACTTCACCTCATCAGCAGCCTGTTTAGTCTCTGCTCTGTTTGCGCCGCTTGTTTTAGTTTTTCCAAATAAAAATGTTTATTTTGTGCTTCTGACTGCAATCCTGGTTTTAAAAATTTTTAAACTGACGAAAAAAATCTGCTGTTCAGAGAAATTTCATAGATTTTATCAACAAATAACCAACCAGAGCTGCACAAATGTTCCTCTTTGAGTCGTTCTTTGTTGTTTAAGTCAAATAAACAACAACAAAAAGCAGTTTGAAGTTTGTTTAACATTCAGCAGAAGCTTCTCAATCCTTAAAAATATCTTTAATTAGAATCTAACGTTTCTTTTAACTGAAAATCAGCTGAAAAACCTGCAGCTCTGAAACCGTTTTGGGGGTTTTCTGGTTCCTGTGGGAGCTCCTCAGAGCGTTTCTCCTCAGGAAGCCCCAGAACTGCTGGGTCTGGAGGGTCTGGAGGGGCTGGAGGGTCTGGAAGACCGGCAAATAACCGGTGTGGACAGAGATGGAGCTGATATTTTACTGAATGACAACCGGACGGAAACGCCTAAAATATCAGATGAAAACAGCAGCAACATGATATCATTTTTTTATTTAACTTCCTTTTTTTTTTAATCGACACGTTTTAAACTCGAGAGCAACGCAGAGCTGTGAAAACCAAAAGTTCTAAATGAAAAACAAGGAAGCTCAAATTTAAAACGTTAACAGAAGTCTGAAGTGAAAGGTCGTTTTTAAATGTTTTAGTTTTAAAGGTGATGAAAAAAACATCAGCGATAAGTGTCTCTGTGAATAAAACTAAATTTAGGCGACTCAGCTTTTATTCTTTGTGTAAGCTATATGCTCRAGGCAGTAATGCACCCCCATACCATCAGAGAGGCAGGCTTTTGAACTGATTGCTGCTGGTTTTGGTTTGGATCCGTCTGAACACAGAACTTTGCGTCGGTTCACTGTAAATGTCTTTTAAAGATGATGTTGGATGMAGTTTGTGTTTTCAGCTGCAGGATTCTGAGGCCATTAGCTGCAGGGGGGGGAGGGGCGGGGTCCTACACTGGGAGGGGCTTGTCAGTGATTTCATCATTTATCAGGATATCTGCTGAATGTTTCTGGTGGTGAAGGCATGAAAAAGTTCACCAGGTAAAGGATGTGGTGAGAACTTCCTCTGATTACTGGCAGGACTCCAGATACGGTTTTATAAACTAAATATATCAAAAAACTGAACGGTTCCTGTGTTTCCTGTTTTTAGCAGATGATCGAGTTTTATAACAAGTCGCTTCCTTTCTCCTGCAGACGCAGAGTTTTTGTTGTATTTTCACGTCTGCTGCAGACAGAGAACAAAAAGAGACGTTAGCCTCCCCGACGTTTTTTTTTTCTGTTTTACAAGTTTACTGAATGAACGATAAGAGATCTCACAAACGATCGCCAACTTCTCCATTCCGTTGACCAGAAACCTGCTCATTCATGACTGCAACAGGATGAAGAGGAGGAAGAGGGCCCCCAGGACCTCAACTGCCCCGTTCTCTCTCTTCCTCTTTCTGCTTAATAATAGAAAGTTCAGGCTGTTCTGGACCCCGTGTGTCACAAGAGCCGGGGATGTGTTGCGCGCCGACTGCAGATCGTTCAGCTCCATCGTCGCTCTGTAAGAAAAGAAAAGAAAAGAAAGAAAGAGAAAGAAAGAAAGAAAGAAAGAAAGAAAGAAAGAAAGAAAGAAAGAAAGAAAGAAAGAAAGAAAGAAAGAAAGAAAGAAAGAAAGAAAGAAAGAAAGAAAGAAAGAAAGAAAGAAAAAGAAAGAAAGAAAAACGTTCTGGTCAGCAGTAATGCATGAGAAGTTGACGGGAAGAATCGACAGAGTTTCTCACTTTCACTCTTATGTCATCGTAGAAAAGAGATTTCTTCACAACACAAATGATCGGACCTGAGTTGTCCCTCTGATGGACTCGTCTTTCTGTGGAAAACCTGAGCAATTCCAGTTCATCCTCAGGTCTTCAAACCAAACACAACAGGTCCACAACAAACATCTGGTGAACGAGAATGGATCCCTGAGGAACACCACTAATAAAACAATGCAGAATAAATAAAATCATGTAAAAAATAGGAAATAAGTGAGAGTCAGGGTCAGATTTTAAAGAACAACAGATGTTTACAGTTCAGTTCATGTGGTGAATGAATGAATTCAAGCCTCGAGAGCTAAATTATGTTGTTTTGTGCTATGAAAGTAAAGAAAGAAATACACCTGAAGGCTTACAGTAGATCTGAGCTGTCCCTCTGATGGACTCGTCTTCTAAACAGGTTTCTGTGGAAAACCTGAGCAGCTCCAGTTCAAACACCACAGCGGGTCCACAACAAATATCTGGTGAACGAGAATGGATCCCTGAGGAACACCACTGATAAAACAATGCAGAATAAATAAAATCATGTAAAAAAAGCAGGAAATAAGTGAGAGTCAGGGTCAGATTTTAAAGAACAACAGATGTTTACAGTTCAGTTCATGTGGTGAATGAATGAATTCACACCTCAAGAGCTAAATTACGTCATTTTGTACTATGAAAGTAAAGAAAGAAATACACCTGAAGGCTTACAGTTGACCTGATCTCTCCCTCTGATGGACTCGTCTTCTAAACAGGTTTCTGTGGAAAACCTGAGCAGCTCCAGTTCAAACACCACAACAAATATCTGGTGAATGAGAACGTATCCCTGAGGAACACCACTGATAAAACAATGCAAAGAAAATCATGTAAAAATAGCAGGAAATAAGTGAGAGTCAGGGTCAGATTTTAAAGAATATCAACAATACATGTTTACATTTCAGTTCATGTGGTGAATGAATGAAAGAATGAATTCACGCCACGAGAGCCAAATTAAAAAATACTTTGTGCTCTGAAAGTAAAGACAGAAATGCACCCAAAAGGCTCACAGTTGACTTAAACTTCAACCCTTTATCATTTCACATAATTCATTTCTCCATAAGTAAAGGTTATAAGCAGTAGGACGATGTAAGACAGCTGGACAGGAAGACAGATGGACGTCTGCTGGACGAGGACAGCTGCAGATCTCACATGCGAGCGGCATGTGGAGCAGGAGAACAGAGCGATCTCTGAGGCCGCTGGCAGCTTCCTGCAGTTCCCGCTTTCCCTTGAATCTGAAACTTGGAAGGATTCTCAGAAGATTCGGGACAAACGGGGCGGCGGGAGGGTTGGACTCGGCRTTTATTTCCAGCTGGGTTTTTATTTTTGGGACAGTTTAAAGACATTTCCCTTATCCTGGACCCTGACATGAAACACGAGAGACGTTTTAGCTGACTGTTATCGTGGAGACCCTGCAAGTGTTGTCATGCTGCTCTGTTGTAATTTCACTAGAATCACTTCTGCATTCGGGGATCACATGGCCTGACCCAGACTGCTGCAGGGCTGTGCTGCAGATGCCGCTTCCTTTTACGCAGATAAATGCTGCGGCTTTTATGCCAGAATCTTAAAAAACACGACAGACGCAACTGCAGCCAAAAAAAAAACAACCTCCAGCTTGTCCCAGAAACTTTACGTCAACAAGCTTTTTAGTTTTTCTGCCAATCATAGAGCTTCATTTTCATTTTAAAGGGATCCACGATTAGTTGTAACATTAGACTTTATTTGATAAACATATATTT
>NW_013952824.1:240092-241789 GCF_001266775.1 Austrofundulus limnaeus
CACACACACACACACACACACACACCACACACACACACACACACACACACACACACACACACACAAAGCAGCTCAGTCACTGAACATGTTTGGATGCTTGTCTCGCCTTATTTGGCCACCCTCCTCAGCCACACACTCTCACACATTCCTCTGCTGTTCCATCCCTCCACGACTGGGACCGGACCCAAGAACCTGACGACCTCCCTCCCTCCCTCCCCCCTCCTCTTCTTTCAGGTCCAGTGGGTGATCTTCTGAGAACGAAAAGCAGCAGCTTTTATTTAGGGCAGCTGGCAGGCGGGAGGATTTTCTTTCGCTCTTCGGGTGACGAAGTGTTCGTGGAGCGACAGTGACCCCCGGGTGTTTGGCTGCAGGGGTCAGCGTCACGCTAACCTCTTTCGTCCACCTTCTAAGAAACCATAAACACCCAGGTGTGGCTCTTCCAGGTGACGGTTCCTGTCACAGACATATTTATGACCAGAAGACCMCACGCCGCACTCTTTCACCTCTGGTTTTGGGTTTCAGCCAGGCTGCCGCCAACGCCGCTGATTGGCCGGCCGGGCCGTTGGTGTCATCGTTGCTACGAGCGCGCCTCCGAGGATAAAACGGCACACGATGTCATCGCTGAGGACACGGGCTGGTGCAATGCAGCTGAGCTGGTCAGGGCGGTGAAATCCCACACCCGCTCTATTTCAGGCAAGAATGTGTTGGCTATGAGACTAAAAAAAAAAAAAATAAATTTGTCAGGGTTCGTCGCAGCCCCTACACCTGACTCTGCTCTTGAGACATCTACATCGCACCCCAAGCTCCTACAAATCAAACCTACATCCCCTTTATCAACCCTAAAATGTTCAACTTTTTACTCTTATTTCTCCTGAGTCACTGCCCCCTTTAAAGTGCCGGTGTCGTCAAATTCTTGTAATACATATGAATGCATTTTTAGAAAGAGGTCATTGATAAAATACTGCAAAATAAATTTCATGTCGTTGAGATGAACAGTTGTTGAGGTATTTGCATGTGAAGTAACAGGAAGTGATGTCAAAGGGGAATGTCTGCATGTAAACAGAGCGTTGTTACAACAGCTAACAGTCTGTAGAGAAGAATCTGATGTTTCTTAAGATTATTTTGAGTCGCTATCAGAGAGCTGAAGAGTCAAAGTTCAAATAATATTGTTTCAATAAACAAAGACCAGAGTTTTCTTTGTTAAAGAGTTCTCCTTTGATGTCACTTCCTGTTTCACTTTGGCTGAGCCAAGTTCAAAAGAAAATATGCCAGTTATGAGACAAAACAGGTTAAATCGTGTGTATTATTCCAAGTTTCTTAATGTTTTCTTTGATTTTTGTATTTGAAGAATATGCATGTCACAGGCACTTTAAATAACTTTTATGTCTCTTTAAAGTTCCATAAAGCCTTGTTAAAGACGTTTGCTGGAGTAATTTGATTGTTCTGAGGTATTTATAGCGGGGCAGAAACTCGAACACAACAGAGGAGCGGAGATGAAACGTCTGCGGGGAGTTTGATTGCAGCTTCATGCAAACATTAAACTCACATCTGCATCCAAAACTCAAGAGTCTGGTCCTGAAATATGGGCTCTGCATGCGTTCCAGCAGCTGGATACAGTTCTTTACAAACCCCCAGTTAAACACACACACACACACACACAGACAGCGCAGAGAGCCGGGCTGACGTGGCGTCCACAC
>NW_013952824.1:243410-244843 GCF_001266775.1 Austrofundulus limnaeus
GTTGGTTGGTTGGTTGGATGACAGTTGGTTGGATGACAGATGGTTGGTTGGTTGGATGACAGATGGTTGGTTGGTTGGTTGGATGACAGATGGTTGGTTGGTTGGATGACAGATGGTTGGATGGTTGGATGACAGATGATTGGTTGGTTGGTTGGTTGGATGACAGATGATTGGATGACAGATGGTTGGATGGTTGGTTGGTTGGTTGGTTGGATGACAGATAAGGTTGGTTGGTTAGTTGGATGGACGGACAGATGGCTGTTTGGTTGGATGACACATGACAGATGGTTGGATGACAGATGGTTGGTTGGTTGGTTGGTTGGATGACAGATGGTTGGATGGTTGGATGACAGATGATTGGTTGGTTGGTTGGTTGGTTGGTTGGATGACAGATGATTGGATGACAGATGGTTGGATGGTTGGTTGGTTGGTTGGTTGGATGACAGATAAGGTTGGTTGGTTAGTTGGATGGACGGACAGATGGCTGTTTGGTTGGATGACACATGACAGATGGTTGGATGACAGATGGTTGGTTGGTTGGTTGGTTGGATGACAGATGGTTGGATGAGTCATCAGTCTGAATCTCTGATATTTAAAGTTTTTTCAGATATTTTAGCTGTTCGGTTAATGAAGTTCCTCCTTCGCAGCCGAAGATGTTAGAGTGACTCAAAGGGGAGCTTTCGGCTGCTTTTAGCTCCTTGAACAAAATGTTCTGAAGCGTGAGGAGCGACTCTCAGTTCCTCATTTAAAAATATAAAAACAGCTTGTGTAGATTAATAATCAAAATCAATTAAAAACCAGGCTGGTCGTCTCTCAGCTCACAGATTCTGTCACTGATCCTTCGTCTATAAAACCCTCCTGAACCTGGTCCTGTYGTATCTCTACCTCCTTAACACAAACATCACACAGTCAATATTCACTGTGCTCCAAGCATCCAGTCCTCCTGTCAGGTCCTCCTCAGTTCCTCCTCAGTTCCTCACTGATAACATTAAAAAGAAGTTGGATCCATGCAGATGTTTTCTTGTCTCTACTTGTACACTATAACTGTTAGTGCTGATCTCTCATCTGACTTCTTGTTTTTTTTTTTATCTTGTTTGAATTTGTAATCACAAGTGTTTGATTAATGTCACACTAATCAACTGTAAAAAAATATAAATCATGAAGCTGTAATTGGTAATTAGTTTGGTCTGCACGTTTTAAATGACTAAATGTCTAAATCTGTTTTTAACTATTTGTGTTCCCTCCTGTTGTCTTCGGGTCAAAATGACCCGCCACTGTGTTAAACCCCGCCAAAAAATCCCCTAAATGTTATTTTTTTAACTTGAGATTTTAAGACTTTGCCTAGATTGGCCAAAACAATAGAAAAAGTTAAATGTTGCTTTTATTCACATTTCCATGTAAGCTGTACAAAAAAAAGTACAAAGATGGTCTTC
>NW_013952824.1:251158-252554 GCF_001266775.1 Austrofundulus limnaeus
CACACACACACACACACACACACACACACACACACACACACACACACACACACAGAGTTAAAGTACAGGCCTGTTGCGTCCTTGAATCCTAAAAGAATCACTGTTAAAAGTTTCTCTCAGGTTTCTTGACGCTCAGTAAAACGTTTCAATCCAGCAGACAGGAAGTCAGAACTCCTGACTTCTCAGAACCGACCCAGAAATGAAACTCCCTGGACAGAAAGACAAAAACCTSCTGGAGTGGAGCAGGAGCTCCCCGTGAGGAGACGAAACACAAACAAACATGGACGACGTTCCAGTTTAACTTCTAATCTAATCTGGTGTTCGTGTTGGGAAACCCGCGGCGCCGATGGAAACAGAACACATTCTTCCAGGATGAGAAGCTCAGAACRTTTCAGACGTTTCATTCTCAGATTCTTCCAGAGAAACCTGCAGCTCAAACACTTCCTGCTGCAGAAACTGGATTAAAGGGAATTTAAAAMCTTGACTTCATGTTTGTAAAAACAGATTATTGTCACAAACCTGTGTGTTATAACTTCAACTAGAAAAAGGCTGAGTCAGCATTCTCACTATTATTTCAAAATAAAAGTCCCCCCAGAAGTTCAGAGATCAAAAACTTTGTGTTTTTTGAAAACGGCTTCAAAATGATTGATCCATTTCTGTCCCTCTACGTGTCCTCCTGTCTCCTTATACATCCTTTTGTCCCCTCCTTTGTGTCCTCTTGTCTCCTTGGGCATCCTTTTGTACCCTCCTTTGTGTCCTCTTGTCTCCTTGGGCATCCTTTTGTACCCTCCTTTGTGTCCTCTTGTCTCCTTGGGCGTCCTTTTGTACCCCCAAATTGTCCTCCTGTCTCCGTTTGCATCCTTCTGTCCCGTCCTAGGTGTCCTCGTCTCCTTAGGAATTATTTTGTCCCCTCTTAGGTGTCTTCCTGTCTCCTTATGCATGCTTTTGTCCCCTCCTTTGTGTCCTCTTGTCTCCTTATTCATCATTTTGTACCCTCCTAGGTGTCCTTGTCTCCTTACGAATTTTTTTGTCCCCTACGTGTCCTCTTGTCTCCTTATGYGTCCTTTTGTACCCCACAAATTGTCCTCCTGTCTTCTTATGCATCCTTCTGTCACTTCCTAGGTGTCCTCGTCTCCTTATGAATTCCTTTGTCCCCTAGGTGTCTTCCTGCCTCCTAATGCATCATTTTGTCCCCTCCTTTGTGTCCTCTTGTCTCCTTATTCGTCATTTTGTGCCCTCCCAGGTGTCCTTGTCTTCTTATGAATTCTTTTGTCCCTTAGGTGTCCTCCTGTTTCCTTATGCATCCTTTTGTCCTCCAAGTTGTCCTGTCTCCTTATACATCCTTTTGTACCCTCCTTTGTGTCCTCTTGTCTCCTTATGCGTCCTTTTGTACCCC
>NW_013952824.1:253484-255880 GCF_001266775.1 Austrofundulus limnaeus
CCTTTTGTCCTCCAAGTTGTCCTGTCTCCTTATACATCCTTTTGTACCCTCCTTTGTGTCCTCTTGTCTCCTTATGCGTCCTTTTGTACCCCCAACTTGTCCTCCTGTCTTCTTATACATCCTCCTGTCACTTTCTAGGTGTCCTCCTGTCTCATTCATCCTTTTGTCCCCTCCTTTGTGTCTTTTTGTCTCCTTATTCATCATTTTGTACCCTCCTAGGTGTCCTTGTCTCCTTACGAATTATTTTGTCCTCCTGTCTCCTTATGCAACCCTTTGTCCCCTCCTATGTGTCTTCTTTTCTCCTTATGCATCCTTTTCTGTCCATGTGGTCCATTTATGCATCCTTGTCTCCTCATGTCTTCCTGTTCATCACCCAGGCGACTGCTGCAGTCTTCTTTKTCTTCTTTTGTCTCGTTACGCTTCCCTTTTTACTTTATGCTTCGTTTTTATGTTTGTTGTCTCTTGTCTTCTTGTCTCTGTGTTTCTTTGTGTCTTTTTGTGAGTCCATTTTGTCTTCTGATGCTTCTTTTCATCTCTTGGTTTCTGTTTGGACATTTTTTTTTTGCCTTTTTTAAAATCTTTCTGCTTCTTTTGTGTGTGTGTGTGTGTGTTTGGACATTTTTTTTTTGCCTTTTTTAAAATCTTTCTGCTTCTTTTTTCCAGTTTTGTTCTGACATTAATGCATTAATGGTTCAGGTCTTCAGGTCTTCAGGTCACTGATGTCGAGTCTTTAGGGGTCGATGTGAGACTCTGGGGACCCCCCTGGACTGGTCTCACCTCAACCTGTTGTTTATATTTCATGTAGAAAACAGAAAATTATTCCATCATTTCTGCTGATCTCAGGAAAAAAAGAGTTTTTAATCATTTCCAGCCTCCTTCACGTTTCTCCAGAATCAACTTTTAAACTCAGTCTGACCCGTCTGTGACCGGCAGCGGGGCTGAATTCAGTCAAATGTTCTGATAACGTTAGAATATTACAGTAAAGTGTGATTAGAAGAGGTTTTAATGCAGCCAGAGAAGGGCGTGTGCTGATGGGTGGGTCCGTTCTGTGAGGGGGTGTTGGATTAAAAGGGATTTATTGTGGATTCAGTTTGACTCGGGCTGAAAAAAGTTATAAATTACAGGCACATTTTGAATAAATCAGATTAGGAAACACAGCAGAGTTGAGAAGACATTACCACATCGTTCCCAAAAGGCTCTTAACTTTATAAAACCCTTTTTTTTGACAATTTAGAAATTTCTAGATTGTTTATTTTTTACTGAGTAAACAAATTTAAACGTACAGAAGCTGCTCRCTGACTCCACCTGAATATCTGATTATTTTATTTTGTCGTCTCTGAAAAGGTTCAGATGGGTTCTGGCAGATTTGATCAGGTCCTGTTTGGATTTACGTCTGAGGTAACGTGGTTATCCAGGACCGGATCACGTGTCCAGATGGAAACCAGGTCTGGTTTTTAGGCCATGTGGCTCGTTTGTTGTAACAAAACCCGACGTCTTTCAGTTTCTGTAAACTGACCTGTGTTTCAAACCACGACAGCCTCCTGCCTCCGTTTTTATTCTAATCTGGATGATTCAGAACAAACAGTTCATGTGGAAATATCTTTCACAACGTTAAGAAATCTGTCGTGGATCTGAACCAAAACCAACATTTGTTCTTCTGTTTCTGACTGAACCTCCCTCCTTTTACTCAAACCTCTCCACCGTGAATAATCCAGACTGAACCCCCTCCCCCGGACAGGAGGTTCCCCCTCTCGACTGGATGAGGTCCCCCTCTTCGACTGGATGAGGTTCCCCCTCTCGTGGATGAGGTTCCCCCTCTCATGGATGCGGTTCCCCCTCTCGTGGATGAGGTTCCCCCTCTCGTGGATGAGGTTCCCCCTAGGACTGGATGAGGTTCCCCCCTCTCGTGGATGAGGTTCCCCCTCTCGTGGATGCGGTTCCCCCTCTCGTGGATGAGGTTCCCCCTCTCGTGGATGAGGTTCCCCCTAGGACTGGATGAGGTTCCCCCTCTCGTGGATGCGGTTCCCCCTCTCGTGGATGAGGTTCCCCCTCTCGTGGATGAGGTTCCCCCTAGGACTGGATGAGGTTCCCCCTAGGACTGGATGAGGTTCCCCCTCTCGTGGATGCAGTCCCCCTCTCGTGGATGAGGTTCCCCCTCTCGTGGATGCGGTTCCCCCTAGGACTGGATGAGGTTCCCCCTAGGACTGGATGAGGTTCCCCCTCTCGTGGATGCAGTCCCCCTCTCGTGGATGAGGTTCCCCCTCTCGTGGATGCGGTTCCCCCTAGGACTGGATGAGGTTCCCCCTAGGACTGGATGAGGTTCCCCTCTTCAACTGGATGAGGTTCCCCTCTTCAACTGGATGAGGTTCCCCTCTTCAACTGGATGAGGTTCCCCT
>NW_013952824.1:257767-259883 GCF_001266775.1 Austrofundulus limnaeus
CACACACACACACACACACACACACACACACAGGAAGTTCCTCAAACCAGCTGTAATTTCATTCACAGGCTCTGGTTTCCTGAGTTCATCTGTGACAGTCTGATGGATCATCTGAGCAGTTTAAGGCTCGATGTCTCCATCTAGTGGTGACCAAAGGTAAAACAGGAAACTAAATAAATTAAATAAAACTCTTTATAAGTTTAACCCTTATCTATTGATTTGAAAATTAACTAATAGAGGAAACAGAGTTTTGTTGACATTTAGTGTACCTGCATTTCAGCAATATATATAGAAACGATCAATATCAATCTGTAATGAGTACTTTATATATATATATATATATTTTTTTTTTTTCATTTCAAGTGTGGCTGCTTTAAACAGAAACATAAAATTGTTATTATAACAATAAATTATTTTCATATGGCTCCTTTCAACCATAAAGTGTTGTTTTTAATGTTTTGGTGAAATATAACGCTTCATAGCTAATTATGTGGATGTTTTGGCATCAAACAAATCTCGATTTAGAGATTTTTAAAAATATATTGGTTCTGCACTGTTTCACTAAAATATCTGTTTAAAATAACAAGAATCTTGACCCTAAAATTCAACCCATGAAGCTTGAGCCTTGATGAATGAGTAAAATCCACCCTCTGAAGTGTTTTAATGTCGAAAATATTTCATTTTGTTAAAAACTTCTGTTTATGAGTTTTGTTTAATTTAAATCACTAAAGATGGAGTTCAACTGTTTGTTTCTTTACTGTTTGGTTTTACTGGATTTGGTGTAAATAAKTTTTGTAAAATAACTTCTAAATGTCGGAGAGATTTTACCTTGTAGAGTCCAAACACCTTGAATCATCTTAAAACAGGCTTCTCACATCTCTTCTGACTCAGATCACAGGATGTGTCTAATTCCTGGAACCATCCCTGTGACACAGACTGTTGCAGGAGATTTACTGCAGCATCACTGAGACCCAGATGGTTCTGGACCTGGGATCCAGGATGTGTTCCTCACATGGTTCTGGACCTGGGATCCAGGATGTGTTCCTCACATGGTTCTGGACCTGGGTTGCAGCACATGTTCCTCAGATGGTTGTGGACCTGATGAAGGAGAAACGGGCGTGTCTCACATCTGTCTCTCTCACACAGACTGGAGTTAATGGGTTCACTCTGGGCCCCACCCTGAGCTAAATGACACCCTGAGGATGGTCTGAAGGCTGTGAACAATCAGAGGAGCAGCTGGGTGGAGCTGAAGGTGGGGAGATGCTGCAGAATTACAAACACAAACATGTCTCCATGTGGTGAGAGATAACTGTAATAACAACTGAATATTTMTTCAGTCAGTAATCAGCCGACACTTTATACTTTACTTGTTTGCTTTAGCTTTTAGCTACACCTTTGCTGCATTAAGCCAGCAATTTGCTACTTTAMGCATAAAATCTTTTTCCWATTTTAGTTTTTTGCTAGAATTGTGCAATAGTTTTAAAGCACCTTAGAAGTGTTTCGTACACAAACAAAAAGAAAAGACTATTTTTCCTTGTATTGGATAAGGTTGTACTTATTTCTGCTTTTAACTGACCTTTTACTGCCTCTMGCTAGTCTTGCTACATTTAACTTTCAGCTACTGCTGTGGTCCTTTTGGTAAAAAAAAAAAAAACAGCTTGTTGCTACTTTAGCTTTCAGCTCTTGTGCTACTTTTGGCATAAATGTAGCATTATGCTACTTAAGCTTTTAGCTATTGTGCTACTTTTGGCATAAATGTAGCTTTTTAACAGTTTAGCTTTTAGCTATTGTGCTACTTTTGGCATAAATGTAGCTTTTTAACAGTTTAGCTTTTAGCTATTGTGCTATTTTTGGCATAAATGTAGGTTTTTACCAGTTTAGCTTTGAGCTATTGGGATATTTTTGGCCTAAATGTAGCATTATGCTACTTAAGCTTTTAGCTATTGTGCTACTTTTGGCATAAATGTAGCTTTTTAACAGTTTAGCTTTTAGCTATTGTGCTACTTTTGGCATAAATGTAGCTTTTTAACAGTTTAGCTTTTAGCTAAACATACTGTGCTACTTTTGGCAAAAAAAGCTTTCTACTACTTTAGCTTTCAGCTCTTTGTGCTATTTT
>NW_013952824.1:261926-264376 GCF_001266775.1 Austrofundulus limnaeus
AAAAAAAAAAGGCTAAAGTACTTTTTAGCTGCATTAATCTGGTTAGATTTGACAAAATTCCAGTTTAAATGTTTCTCTTCTGGAGAATAAAGGTGAAAYATTTGTTGTTTCCTGTGTTAATAAATGTGCTCGCTGTAGCCGGCTACGTTCAGAGCATCGTTTTCTCTTTTCAACCCGTTTCCTGTGAAACCTCCGTGCTGCTTTTTAAAAACGTCATCGTTTTGATCCAGATGATTTCTCCTCACATCGACCCTTTCAGTCCGGGACGCCCCTYGGATGTGTTATTTACAATCCACAGATTTTAGTCCAGAGTTCTGAGAGTCCCGGTCCGGACCAAAGACTCGCTGTGGATCAAAACGGAAAATAAAGTAAAATAAAATAAAGACCGGGTCATGCAAGAATCCACTCTACAGAAACAACTAACCAGATTAAAGCGATGATTTAGTTAAAAGCTTGGATCAGATTTGTGTTTTTAGTTTGCTCCAGGAGCTGCAGCCTGTGAACAGCTCCTCTCAGCTCARTTGTGATTGGCTGCAGCGGGCAGGAAGGGGGCGGAGCGATCGTTGGTGACGGTCCGTCTCAACGTGACCTTCCGGATCAGGGTCAGCATGTCCTTCTCTCCGCCTGTGGCCTCCTGGCCCGGAGGCTCTGGGTTCTGACCCGGGCCRGAAGAGGGGAGGACCCGGGGCTGGTGGTCGGTGCTGCAGTCCAGGCTGGAGGGCCGATGTGGGCCGGCAGAGACCTGCGGCGGGTCCTGGTGCTGCTGCTGGAACAGCCTCTGCTTCTGCTGCTGACTCAGCTGCTCTGCTGGACGGTTCTGGTCCTGCAGATGTTGCTGCAGATGTTGATGATGGTTGACTTGAGGATGTTGCTGAAGCTGGACCTGCTGTTGACCATGTTGCTGCTTTAGTTGCTGCTGCTTAAACTGTTGCTGTAGTTGCTGCTGCAGCTGTTGATGCTGCTGCTGATGGATGAGTTGTTGCTGCAGTCGACCGTGTTGCTGCTGCAGTTGTTGTTGCTGTAATTGTTGCTGCTGCAGTTGTTGTTGCTGTAATTGTTGCNTGTTGCTGCTGCAGTTGTTGTTGCTGTAATTGTTGCTGCTGCAGTTGTTGTTGCTGTAATTGTTGCAGCTGACCATGTTGCTGTTGATGGTGCTGCTGTAGTTGTTGCTGCATTTGACAATCCTCCTGTTGATAGTTCATTTGTTGCTGTGGTTGACCGTGTTGCTGCTGTAATTGTTGCTGCTGTAATTGTTGCAGCTGCAATTGCTGTTGCTGCAGCTGACCATGTTGCTGTAATTGTTGCAGCTGACCATGTTGCTGTTGATGGTGCTGCTGCAGTTGACCGTGTTGTTGCTGCTGTAATTGTTGCAATTGACCGTATTGCTGCTGTAGTTGTTGCTGCTGTAATTGTTGCAGTTGACCGTGTTGTTGCTGATGGTCAATTTGCTGCTGCAGCTGTTGCAGTTGCTGTCTCTGCTGTTGCTGCTTGACGTTGCCACCCTCCGGAGGCTGGCAGGGGACCGTGGGGACCGGCACCGGGATGGGCATCTGTCCTGGGATGAACTGGTAGTACGGAGAGGAAGAGGAGGAGGAGGATGAAGGCAGAGCGCTGAGGCTCTGCGTTGACGTGCAGAACTTGCTGTTGCCCAGCCCTCCAGCAGGGGGMGCTTTGAAAACGTTCTCGTCGCTGCCGCTGCTTCCTCTCAGGGCCTTGAGGGGGACCTGCGGYGTGCCGATGGGGATGGCGACCCCGCAGCTGACGGTGCTGCGGCGGTACACCGGCTTGGTGGACGGTTTGCGCCGGATGGTCGCCGTGTGGGAGGGCGGCTGACAGCCCGAGACGCCGCTCAGCTCCGGCTCGGCCAATAGGCTGACGGTGGAGGCGGGGCGTTTGGAYTGAGCGAACTCCCGGAACTGGATTTTGAAGTCAGAGTTCCTGGGGATGGTGGAGGACCTGTCGAAGTCCGACTGGCTGCTGTTGAGAGACAGCTGGTGGAAGGAGATGGAGTCCATGTCTCCATGAAGGGAGATGGACTCGTAGTCAGCTGAAAAGACAAAATAAATAAATAAATAAATAAATGTTAGTTTTACAGGGTTCAGCTGAAAGAGACGATCATTTCTGCAGCAACTTCCTGTTGATTTATTTATTTACATTCATATTTAAAACAAAAACATTTTTACAAGTGTTAGAGGAAATTAAAGCTACATGAAAATTAAAACAATGGATGAAGATTTTTATTGCAAAGACCTTAAATTTAAGTTTATATTCTGGTCTTGAGAATTAAACATTATTTGTTTCTGTTTTATATTATAAAATAAAGCATCTTCAGGCAAATTACAATCAAATTATTTGGAGAGTCGTTTTATTCAAAATAAAATAAATAATGTAATTAATAAAGTATTAATAAATATCCCATCAAATAAATAAATGTCCCCATGAAATAAAAC
>NW_013952824.1:271518-275409 GCF_001266775.1 Austrofundulus limnaeus
ACTCAGTGTGGTCAGGTGTGAACAGGTGTGAACGCACTGTGGTCAGGTGTGAACGCACTGTGGTCAGGTGTGAACAGGTGTGAACTCACTGTGGTCAGGTGTGAACAGGTGTGAACTCAGTGTGGTCAGGTGTGAACAGGTGTGAACGCACTGTGGTCAGGTGTGAACGCACTGTGGTCAGGTGTGAACAGGTGTGAACTCAGTGTGGTCAGGTGTGAACAGGTGTGAACTCACTGTGGGTGTGGATGGTGTCCTCGGAGCAGGACGGGGTGGTGGTCTGGGTGCTGTAGCCACTGGAGCAGTGCAGAGAGTCCCTGCTGCTCCTCGAGGCGTCTGAACTCAACCCCCCCAGCGTCAGACCCATCTGGTCCCGCGGTGAGCAGGACTGAAAAGGGGCGGAGTTTGATGAAATATTAAATATTCTCCTCGACTTTAATGCTTGATGTTTCTGGCAGATCTTCAGGTTTAATCCACCTAACGTGGAGTTTGTATACCTTCCCTGAAGCAGACATGGCTCGAGCTCGCTCTCCGTGGTGGGTGTAGGCGTTGTGTGGGGGGGCCAGCAGGCCATTCTCCGCCCCGCCGCTCCCCGACTGCAGCTGGTTGGTAGAGCCCATCAGATCCTGTCGCACAGAAACCAGAGTYAGCACGAACAGAATAAATCCCAGTGTTTAAACACAGATTATAATCCCACTGAGCCATCACAGAAGATCCACCTCAGCTCCTTCAAAATAAAAGCTCACAACGCTGAGTCAGCAGAAACTGTGAGTTAAAAGAAAATCTAGAATTTAGATTTATCTCTAAAGATTATTCTTAATAATAAATAAATCTTCTCTAATGGCTGCTCAGGAGGGTTTGAAACATGACAATAAAAATATACAAATACTAAATGTTTGATTATTCTGGTTAACTGGGTTTACAGTTTCTGTAGTAAGTTCTTATTTAATAAGAGGGAGGGGCAACATCTGTGAGGATAAAAAAAATTATAATATTTACAGGAAAACACAGATCTGCTTCAGAGAGATGAAGTGAAGAGAAATCAAGTCTTTTAATCTGAACACATCAAACAGAAACACGTTTGTACTGCACATCATCACAAACACAGACGGCTCCATGGGATGAATCAGGTTTGTGGTTGAGGGTTTGAACACCAGACGAGGATCGATCTGAAAGCTTCACGTTCATCTGTGGACACAGATGCTGTGAGATGGATTCAAACTGATGGGACACAGACGGTAAAAAACCACATGACGGACGGGGTGGGGCAGGAGGGGTGGAGTAGTTACAAGTCTTTCTCACTGTGGTCAAATCCCTGCGGCTAACGCGGCGGCTCTGAGCGGGAGGGTGGCCGTAACCGCGGCGACCGTGGCGAGAGGGGGAGTTCCCTTCGCTGAGGGACCGCCCACTTTCAGAGCAGCCGTACAGCAGAAAGGGGGAGGAAGGCTACAGACAGGAGAGGGTTAGAGCTGCGTCTGAGTTTGGACTTCTGCTCTGATAGAAGACTTTTATTTTGGTAGATTTTCAGCTGAAAGTGAAACTTATAATAAAAGTGGGTGGAAGACAGAGTGTTTTAGAAAAATACACAACAAGCAGTGGAGGGCACAGCTAACAAAGAAGGCACTAATCTGCTAATCAAGACTCTTAGCTCAGCTAACACWAAACTGCTAAGATGGTTAGCTGAGGTAAATAGGACTCTTAGCTAAGCTAATGCTAAACTGCTAAGATGGTTAGCTGAGTTAAACAGGACTCTTAGCTAAGCTAATACTAACCTGCTAAGATGGTTAGCTGAGCTAAATAAGACTCTTAGCTAATACTAACCTGCTAAGATGGTTAGCTGAGCTAAATAAGACTCTTAGCTAAGCTAATGCTAAACTGCTAAGATGGTTAGCTGAGCTAAATAGGACTCTTAGCTAAGCTAACGCTAAACCACTAAGACGATTAGCGGGCCTGATGCAAACCTGTTGGTTTTCTATTGGTTTAATTTGAAGGTGGGCGGGATCATWTGTGGCAAATTAGCCAATCCAAACCAGAGTTAAAGCTCTGTCTACTTCCAGTTTAACCTTTTCAGAATAAAAGCATTTCTTTAATCAATTTTATATTTTTATAGATACACAKAGCAAATATTTCCTCTACCACTTTTTATATTTATTTATTTATTTATAGTTAAACATTTTCTTTCTTTTTGACAATCTTAGATTGAAGTTAGCTGCTAACGATGCTACACACACTGTTCTTGACAGTTTTTATTCATTACGGAATGGTTTAAAAATATAAGTTTTASACAAAATTAGCAGAGGCCAATTTAGTGGAAGCTAATTGGTCTGCCAACAGTTCCCAAAATTAGCAAAAAAGCTACGTAATCTGCTAAAGTAAAGTCTAGTTCCACTAATAGCGGATTAGTGGCTCTGTGCCCACCACTGACAATAAGAGATAATAAAAATATTTAAACAGCATTTTAATCAGATTCAGAAACATCTCAGAATCAGTTTAGATAAATAAATTTTGTTCTTGTTGTGCCCTACCTGGATGTGAACTCCGTCCACAGCACAGCTGATGGAGTCCAAGGAGGGGACATGTCTCACTGATCCAGAATTGTAGCTGTGAAACACGAGAACTCAAAGTTTTTAATGACATCATTACAAAGAATGAAGCCAGGTTTCTAATTTWAAACTATTTATGCCCTAATTTCTTAAAGAAATCAGCTCTAAAGAGCTTGTTTTTTTTAAACAGAATCAGTATTTTCGTTACCTGCTGATGCTGCTCTTCCTGGACAGACTGTTGCTGGGAGAAGGTGGAGGTGTCTGAAAGGTGTAGTTAAAATCTGAACCTTTTAGGTCCAAAATCACCTGAGGAGCAGAAACAGCTAAAATAAATCTGTGCCGCTCATAAATGTCAGATTCATCTCTGAACACAAACCACGTGTGGTTAAAAGATTTAAGATTTAAAGAGTGAGGCACCTGTTCACTGGCAGGTGGGAGTTTGTTGGGTTCTGCCGTCAGGTTGGTCAGGTCCTCCAGGATGGTCTGCAGGTGGGTCACCTCCCCCAGCATGTTGATCTCGTGGTCCTGCAGACAACGGTTCGGGGGTTAGCGTGGCTGAAAACGACCGTTCAAACGAGGCAGAACAGAACCGACCAGCACAGGCTTCATCATGATGACGAAACTGCAGTAACGAGCTCGCTCCTCCACCAGCGCCCGGCGCACGGCTCGCTTCTCCGTTTCCTCCAGGACGGTGTAGCGCGTGTTGACGTCCTGCAGCGCGCTGTCCAGCTGTCCCCGCGCCTCGTCCTTACCTGCAGGAGGAACAAAACAAACTGATTTTAGTCAAAAATGTAWGAGAAGCAACAAAATCCGGACAGCATCAAACATGTAATAACATGTTTAAAGATCTAATGCACGTGTCAAACTGAAGGTCCATGGGCCAAATCTGGCCCTCGTTAACAGTTTGTGTCACAGTGTTCTCATGACAGCTGGGCCAACTTTCAAAACAAGAAAATGAAGCTGGAATTTTTCAGTTATTATTATCTTCTTCTGTATTATTTTCTTATTTAAAAGTCAAATAACTGGACTTTTTGTGAAGGTTTTTAGTTACGCTGCATTGTATTTCAGGAAATATGTTTGTGGAATAATCTTGATACATTAAAAACTTCCACGGTTTATATATTTCAAAAGATTAYCAAGTTATTAGGAAAGTATGATGCTATTGTAGTGTTTAGTCATAGGATTCCTCCTGTTTTTTGTTCTTGTTTAAATTTTTGGTTTTCTTTTCTCAAATATGGAGATTTTTCAAGTTAAAGTTGTTCGAAGTTGTTTTCTAATAAGGGGCAGATATCGTTTTCTTCTTTCTGCAAAATTTTTCATTTTATAATAAATTTACTTTGTTTTTATAATG
>NW_013952824.1:275622-277541 GCF_001266775.1 Austrofundulus limnaeus
TCAGAATAATTTTATAATAAATACTGACAGAAACTGGCCTTGGCTTGGACACAAGAATCAAGACAAACAAATTTAACTTTAAAACTGCAGCAATAATTTTTAAACAGTCTAAAATATCGGTCACATAAAATAATCAGTCTGTTGAAGCCTGGATGTGTTTCAATACTTCTAAAATAAAAYTGCAATGATTTGACCAGCAGGGGGCAGCAGAACACAGCTGAGTCATGAGGAGGATTTGGTCATTTTAGAAGCTCCCTTCAGTCCAGATTAGCCAAAGAACTGARGCTGGTGTTTYAGTGATCTGGGATCATGAACTCTGACAGGGTGCAGGTTAAACTCTCAGCTTCGCAGCTAAAACCTGCTGCAGATCTGAGAGAAACACCAAAGGAAGGAGTTTCTGCTCAGGAGTAGACTAATTAAAACCACKCTGTAATCCGACATGAAATAATGTTCTGGACCATCTTCAGGGCTAAAATGAGTGAAGTTTATACAATMTTGTTTGTTTTTTTACACAGAACTTTGAGAATGTGTTCAGAGACGGTAAATCCTGTAAATAAAATAAAAACTTTGGCAGTTTCCACAGCCGAAGCGTGAACACCGACAGCTTTGTGCCGCCGAGCTCAATCTAAACACGGCTCGCTCACTCAGGTGTGAACGCCGTGAGGTCTGCGCCGCTAACAGAGGCTCAGTGTTGACCGTTTGTTGCTCCAACGTCTGGTCCTGTGGAAACAAAACGGGCTGAGCGCCGTTGGTTCGGCTCGCACACGAACACAACTCTCTCCCTTAAAAAGGTCAGACACGGTTCAAGCACAGGAAACTCTCTCTCTCCTGTGTTTAAAATCAGTTTTTACTCAACGTTTTTCTGGTTTGATGAAATGAAACTCGGCTTGCAAACTAAATAGTTCGGTCAACCAAAGTGAGTCATTTAATTTGGATTTAATTAAACTCGAGTCAAACATGAAACCAAGCGAGTTATTAAGAGAAGATGCTTCCCAATAACTGCAGCTATGAAGTGCATTTCTAATGAATTATTTATCACTTTTATTGTGGAGATGTTCCTACATAAACCTCAGTGACTACAGTCTTTGTAATGAAGGGAGATGGTTCCCAGAGCAACAGTGAATCACTGGAGCCGGTTTATTTTTGGACGTCGGAGAAACAACCGGCGTTATAGAAGCTTTTAAGACGACATGTTTTTGTTTGTGATTATTTATTACATGGATTATTTCTAGTCTTTATGGAACCATGTTTTCATCTTCCCACAAACATGACTGCTCTCAGTTTCGACACAATTTAGTAGTTTTTTTTTTTAAGGCTGAAGTGGATACTCTGCCTAAAGATAACAGAGGCTGATTCGAAAGAAGAACTAGAGAAAGTAGTCAGAACATCTGCTCTTTGGTTCTCCTGACAGAGATTACGAACACATCCGTCTTTGTTTCCTCGTATCTTCTCCGAACTTCTCCTACATCTGTGTCAGCAGCTGGAGATTCCCTGTTTTGAAGTGGCTGAACGCAACATAATGACAGAGTTACGATTCTCTTCAACTGAATCACACGAGATGAGCGGCAAACAAGCAGACGTTTACATTTCACTGACGTCTTTTCCTTCCACCGTCGTCTCAAGGAGGTTTTAATCCAACAAAAACTAAATGTAGTCAAGTGTATTTCAGTAAACCCTTGTTTAATTTGATAAAAAGGTAAACAAGATAGAACTCCACGCCAACCGTCACCATTCAGTAGAGACCAAATGTTAGCAGCTTTCATCACAGGCCTTCATTATTTAAGTCAGGGGGGTCAAACTCTTTTTCACTGAGGTCCACATGGGAGTAATGGTGGCCCTCAAAGGGCCAGTTGTAATGAACTTTGATGTTTCATGTTTAACTCTGACTAAACAGAGTTTTAACACATCCTCTTTTAAAC
>NW_013952824.1:281817-283104 GCF_001266775.1 Austrofundulus limnaeus
TGTGTGTGTGTGTGTGTGTGTGTGTGTGTGTGTGTGTGTGTGTGTGTGTGTGTGTGTGTGTCTTACGTGGTGAACAGTTTGAGCTTGGATTCGATGCTCCGGTGTCTCATACACATCCTGGTTAGAGCCGAGCCGATCTCTTTTGTGGCGCCTGTGAAGATCAGAAAAGTTTTATTAAAACAAGCACAAAAAGGTGATTTTTTCCTCACATTTAGGTTTATAAACTTATATTTATGTCTAAATCTACAATAACTGACTCTTAAACTGTTTATWTGAGCTGCTCACAGCTGAGACCTGAACCAGAATCTCTGCATTAAAACTGCAAAATAAATTTAAAAAGATGTTTGTTTATCCATCAAAAGGAGCATTAATCGACCTGATTAAAATCTTATAACGAGYCAGTTGGAAAAGTGCACGCAGGCTCATGTGTCTCGTTCAGTAATAAATTATGCAAGATGACATTATTTCACAACCGGCTCAGGTTGACTCAGCAGCATCGGGTCTCACATAGATGATCCATATCACTAAAGTAACGGGGAGGTAATAAAATACGCTGAAAGGCACCACTTCCACGTAAAAACAAWGGATTGTGTGTTCAGAAAAAAAACACTGGAACGAGTTTGACACAAGTGATTTGAAGGAATGAGTGATTAACAGAGAAGGGAAACAACTAAAACGTGCAGGACGTTGGTTCTCCAGGACCAGAACCAGGAGAGGTTTCGAAACATCCGCTGTGATCAAACTGTCAGCAGATTTTCAGTGACTCATCTCACATCGTTTGAATATCTAAATGGAAAAGCTTGGTGAAGAAACAGGAAGTTACAGAGTCTGAATCAGAGCTCACGTGTCTAAAACAAAAGACACTCCTCTCCTGAGGGGAGGAYTATTTGTTTATTCAGCAGAATTAAAACCAACAGGAGTGAGGAGATAACCTGTTCAGGTATTCACTCAGTCAGTTTGAGCTCCATTTATTTTCTGTCACCTCCATTTTAATCAGTCTTGATTTGTCTCCACTCCATCCTGCTTCAGTCCTGATAGTTTGTTTTTTTTTAAAATGAGTACAAGTACTTCAGTTTGGGTGCTTGCTTACACTGAGTACTACTAATACAGAAGTTACAGGGGTGCAACAATCCATGTATCTGTATGAACCTGTCCAAAACACACTATGTATGGATCAACACACACACTGTGTATGGAACAACACACACACTGTGTATGGAACAACACACACACTGTGTATGGAACAACACACACACTGTGTATGGAACAACACACACACTGTGTATG
>NW_013952824.1:285124-287047 GCF_001266775.1 Austrofundulus limnaeus
GTGTTCGACTACTCCACCTAGGCTGTATTGTGGAGCAGAGATCCACTGAGAAACCTGCTGTTTCAACAACATTTAATTTAAAAACTGTACTTTTAAAGGTTAAACAAATGTTCATAATTAATTTCAATAAATTACAAGTTAAGAGAAGGACATGGACATTTCTCTTTTTGTATCGAAAAAACATCCCACCATCACACTAAAGTATCGAATCGTGAATTTTCTGTATCTTTGCTCCCCTAATAAGTTAGTATTAAACATTACAGAATGACAGAACACATTTATTTAATTAATAACACAGCAATCTTTYAATTTTTATATTTTTTGCCTCAGTTACTTGATAAGTGAAAGAGGAAGTGACATCACCAAGCATTAAAGAGAGACATGTCTGAGGTATCAGCGAGTATGTGAGTACTAGTATTGAGGCACTACTATTTTATTCAGGAAGTTTCTTCTCCTAAATAACTTTTAAGCTTTGACATTTTTGCTCTGAACTGCTGGTTAATATTACAGGTAAAAACAAAGTGTCGTGTAAATTTTGGGACAGAATTTGCCTGGAGGGGAGAGGAAAATTAAAGCTCCTCCAGTTGTTTATAATTTTCCTAACAGGAGTGAGACAGAGGGAGAACTGTTCCCTCGACTCATGAACCCAGATTTTCCAGCTCCGCTCTCATCGACACTCATAGAGGCTCACTGAGAAAAAAACGCAGAGAGAGATTCTTTTTTTTTCTGCCCATATGTTGTTCCAGGTAATTTCCTTTCCACTCAAGTCCAGAGGATCTGATATAAAACCTTCATTTTATAAACTTTAAAGGCAAAATACAAATTTAATGAACTCTAAAACCCATATAACACCAGGATGTTTAATGTAACTATCCCTGTTAAATGCAGTCATTATGCACAAGACTGGCCATGAAGATATTAACAGCTTAAAACAGCAACAACTTCCAATACACTTAACCTTTCCTCCCTCTTTATATCGACCAAGTTATTGATTAACTGTCTGGCTGACAGGTCGGCCAATCAGAACGCAGCGACGTGTCTCTTCCAAAACATGAATAGTGATGACCTCAGGAGATCTCTACTGGAACGGGTCAGGACGCGGGTCTTGTGATGTGTGCGAACATGTGGATGGTGCCACAGACACAAACAAGAACTTCGTCACGTGGAGAAGAGTTGAACCAGCTCTGAAAATCAGCTGATCGAGATCAGACTCAGCATCRACCATTGAGCTGATAATAACAGAAGAGCTGAACGGTTAGAGATGAAACCACAGAGTTAATGAGAGGAACACTGATGGATGTGGTGTGATGGTGCAGACGCCTCATGTCATGATTTAAACCCAAACAGGAAGTGCTGACATCAGCCAGAAGCAGAGGGAATCAGTGATGCAACCACACTGATTGATCAGGTGTCAGTCAGAATAAATCATCAATAACTCAATGACCTCACAAACAAGATGACTTTTTAAAATTACTTATTTTACATCGACTCTGTGTTTTGTTTGTTTTCCACTCAACAATAGGGCTGGGTAAAAAAAAATTGATTTAATCGATCTTGGATCGATTTCATTTAAATTTGGGAAAATCGATTCACAGGACATGAGATCGATTCTTCCCCATGGTGTCTCGTGCGCGTGTTTGAGGCCCGTATTTATATTTTGTCTCTCCTGGCTTGCCGTATGTTTACATCTGGTTGATGTTCAGTGCTAACGTTAGCTTTCAGTAACAAGTTGACTGGATCAAAAACAAAACAAAACAAAAAAAAACTAAGGAATCACTAACGTTACAGCTGACTCTCCACAGAATTTAAAGACAACAGAGATCATGGTGACTTTTGTTTGTAATGATCTGCGCTCCTACGTGGCAGACAAAATGAAGCAGGGTTTGACGAGCGGCTCGTTAGGCGCTCGAACCAAACAACAGT
>NW_013952824.1:287145-288941 GCF_001266775.1 Austrofundulus limnaeus
ACCACATTCTAACAAAATCGTTTAGTTTTGTTAACAATACTGTTATTTTTAATCTTTAAGAAACATCTTAATGAAATCCACAGTGATGAAATTTTGTCGTTTTAATAAGTTATATGTATTAGGTTTTATTTTTTTTATTGAACATAACAGAAGGTAACATAAACATTATAAATATACAGTTTTCATACGCTCAAAAGGAGTGGGCAGAAGTATATTTCTATTAGCCCACCTCTTCTCCTGCACCCTTATTCCATCACTTCTTATTTATCAAAATAATTAATCGTTTAAAAGTGAACCATCCAACAACACTGTCACCTGTAATTCCTTTTTAATTTAAAATCTTTTAAACTTGACAGTTTTCTTTCAAGATTAAAACWGTTTAATTTAAAAGTTTGTCCTTAAAACCTGTTGTTSATGGTGAAGAKAAAAAAATGGTGATATTGTATTTTGCAATAWYAWYAAACATTTTCATTGAATCGAACTTTATGAATGGAAATYGAATCGWTTTAGAGAATTGGCCATGATAYCCAGCCCTACTCAACATCAATCCCTCGCTCCTCTTACTAAAATAAAAAAGCAAAACAACTCAGAGCAKCCAAGCATCTGTTCCTGCCATCGCAGTTTATTTTGAAAGGATCATAAAGTGTGGAGCTGGTGTCTGTCTACAGCTGTCAAACACAGGCGTGACACACAGGAGACCTCGGTGACACAAAATACAACTATTTTAAATTAAATTAACAGATTAAGGAACAAACATTCYCTCTCCTGTCTTGTTACGTTGCAAAAACGACCGTTTGTGTCTCCGACAGGAACGCTGACAACATTTCCAGCTGCTGACGCTGAAACGTGTAAGAAAGAACGCGCTCCAGCTTCTGCTTCGGCGTGACAATGGCGTGTCCCGGCGCCCTCTGTTTCCCACATCACAGAAAGATGAGAACACGAGCATTACCGTGGAAACCAGSCACAGAAACCACGCACAGACCCACCGGACCGGTTCTGACACAAACACGGAGTCTCCTGTTGGTGTTTTTTTTTATTCAGGCAGAGAGGGTGGGGGCAAAGTGTTTTAACACGCCATCAAAGCTCCTCGGCGCTCAGAGTGTGATGGTGAATCAGARGCAGATCCAGTCAGCTGTTCTGTCACACACTCAGCAGCTGACAGGAGCCCAGAGACAYGATGAAAGACGACACATCTGTCAAAACACACTACGAACGGTGCACACGTGTACACACAGATAACTGAGGAATGTAGGAATGTGTGTCGGCCATATTGTTCTTTATAATAAGTAAAACACTAACAGATGTCAGCAGTCCTGAGTCAGCCATGTTTAACCCAGATATGGACCATAAAGGGTCAAAAACACTAAAATAAAAAACGTCATGTCCTACAAACTACTAAATCAGATACCTTGTTATTATACTTTCAAATCAGTCAAACTAACTTCTTTATTTTAACAGCCCAGCRTTGTCTCCTTCCAGCTCTTATTTTGCCAGATTATGTGCATCATGGATTATCAGCTGAGCAGATTAGTTTCCACTATTTGATGGAAGAGTTTGTTGTAGCCGGTGTTGCCTCAGTCTGAATTGTCTGGCTTTCCTTATTCTCCAGTTTATGGTGGTGTTTCAGGTTTGTAGTGTTAGCATTAGCTCTGCATTAACGTTAGTTCTGCATTAGCTCCATGTTAGCATTAGCTTCATGTTGGTGTTAGCTCTGGGTTGGCGTTAGCTGCACACTAGCWTAATTGCACATTAGCTTTAGTTTTGCGTTAGTGTTTGCTCTACGTTAGTTTTAGTTC
>NW_013952824.1:289429-292174 GCF_001266775.1 Austrofundulus limnaeus
ATTCTCCAGTTTATGTGGTGTTTCAGGTTTGTAGTGTCAGCATTAGCTCTGCATTAGTGTTAGTTCTGCGTTAGCTCCATGTTAGCATTAGGTTCATGTTGGTGTTAGCTCTGGGTTGGCGTTAGCTGCACACTAGCTTAATTGCACATTAGCTTTAGTTTTGCGTTAGTGTTTGCTCTACGTTAGTTTTAGTTCCACATAAGTATTAGATCAACAGTGTTAGCATAAGCTTTGCAATAGCTCCATGTTAGTGTTAGCTCCACATTAGCTTCACAATAGCTCCACGTTAGCGTTAGCTCCACATTAGCTTCACAACAGCTCTGCATTAGTGTTAGCTCCACATTAGCTTCACAATAGCTCCACGTTAGCGTTAGCTCCACATTAGCTTCACAATAGCACTGCAGCAGTGTTAGCTCTGCATTAGTGTTAGCTCCACATTAGCTTCACAATAGCACTGCAGTAGTGTTAGCTCTGCATTAGTGTTAGCTCTGCGTTAGCTCCACATTAGCTTCACAATAGCTCCGCATTAGTGTTAGCTCCACATTAGCTTCACAATAGCTCCGCATTAGTGTTAGCTCTACATTAGCTTAACAATAGCTCTGCATTAGTATTAGCTCTGAGTTAGCTCCACTTTAGGATTATCTCTATGTTAGCATTAGCTACATATTAATGTTAGCTCCATGTTAGCTTTAGCTCTGCACTGCAATAACTTATACGTCACAAATCGTAGTAATCGCAAAGTGAAAAATATTAATGTCAGTTTTGCAGACGATTTATTGTACATAATGATTTTGCCACAGATTTTTTAAATAAGAACAAAGACTATTAATTGTTTAGCAAGATTAATGCTGGATAATTATTAGCTGTACAACACCAGCTGCAGCTAAAGAGTGATAAGAGGTTTATCAGCTTTTGTTTTAGTTTACATGAGCAACAAAATTCCTGTCATACACAAGTGTGAACAAATTTGCTCCAGATTTCTTTCATTCCTACACAGAATGGTGATAATTTGTTGTCGAGTGTTAAAGTGATGTCATGTGCAGAATGTGATCAGAAGCTTCTCAAGGCTGCCATTTTACGCCCCATCTCTCTGTCAGAGCTTCATGTTGTCTGAACTGTGACCCTTTAGAATAACTACAGGTTTATTTCTGCCTCTACCATCATATTTTTACACCGCTCCTTTATTTACAAACCAACACTGAAATATGTCAGAGCTGATATGACGAGGCTTCCTCGGGAGGAAATGACCACAAGAGGACTCCCACACACTTGTTACTCAATTTGTTTTTAAATAACCAACTGCTTTATGGGTTATATAACCCCAGCAGAGCTCTGAACACAATCCTTCCACATCATCATAAATACTTTATCTAGGTTGATTATGCATTTAAAGAAGATTAAGAGTTTCTCTACAGCTCTGTCCAACAATAAACAGCTCATATTTTTAGTAAAGATCATTTCAAWAGCAGATAGAAAAGATTAAACGAGATTATGAAATTGAAAGGAGTCGTGGTGGAAACAAATTAACGTGGAAAAAAAGAAATGTGACGTTTCCCACCACTGTGAAAATGTTCTTATGGGACTGAAAATGAGCATGAAAAACAGCTGGCTGACAATATTCTGGTAAAATACACACCGTACTCCTTGCTGGACTCAACAGATCAGTAAAGACCAAAAATAATATAATAAAAAAAAATTTAAAAGAGAAAAATAATCCAGCAGGAACTAAACAAGAAACAGAGATTTACTGAGAGCTGGCCTGGAAATTTTCCTGGCACATTTCATCCTCCGGTAGCACAGCGCTTAATGSATTCAGCATGATATCATATCAAACATGCAGTATGTTCAGAGAGTAAACGGAGATATTTTAGTCCCTCCTGATTTCATCTCGTACACAGAGATAAAGACAGATTACAGCAGGAAGGAAACAGGAAGACAGATTAAAAAGAAAACACTCTTGGTTCAGTGAAAACTGGCTGATTATAGGGATTATTTTTATCTTCACGCCTCGCAGCTTCAACAGCAGCATGACTGTCCTGTTCTACAGAACTGTCTGCTTGAACCTCACTGAGACCCATCAGCCATTACATTATGACCRTTGGGCCTCACGTAAGAACCGTTCGCACAAACAGATCTGTTCTTAAGGTGTGCGTACGAGTGATTTAGGAGAATTTGTGGCATTCACCAATTTTCTCGTAAGATTTTCTTCAGATACGAACAAAATTCATGAGTGGTCCAGACCTGTCGCGTATTTTGCGAGCTGTCAGTCTGCTGTTATCCAGACTGATTTTCTTCTCTAATAACTTTATATTTCATTAGTTTGAAGATATTTCAAGTTGAAAATAAATCACACTCCATAATTATGTTACAGAAGGCTTTTCTGTTTGAACTGGAATTATAATTTTAAATGTAATAATGTAGACTAACGACATAAATTGGTTAGAATAAATTAAATTAGCTATTAATGCTGTTGTATAACACTACAATATTAATATGACGATCTCACAGCTACAAACACTTCGTATGAACTAAAGTAAGAGAAATTTAGGAAAAGGATACGAACGTGTTCCTGCATGAGGCCCATTAACACCATCTGTGTTGGCCTGACCTACAAACTCCTCAGATATGAAACTGAGAGAAACAACTTCTCAATCACAAAATGGTAGTCCAAATTCTATAGATTGTGTGTTGTGTGTGTGTGTGTGTGTGTGTGTGTGTGTGTGTGTGTGTGTGTGTGTGTGTGTG
>NW_013952824.1:292707-305785 GCF_001266775.1 Austrofundulus limnaeus
GGAGTGCAACTGGAAACCTTCAGACGCACACACAATGTCCATTAATGGACCTTTTGTCTGTGTGTGTCTTTTAGCAGCCAGGTCCCTGCTCCTGTCACACACACACACACACACACACACACACACACACACACACACACACACACACACACACACACACACACACACACACACACATAGACGACTGACAGCAGCGTCACCTGATCCTTCGTTTTCATGGGGAATAACTGTGTGTCTGACTTCAGTGGAAACTCTTTTTCAGAAGAAGAAGAAAAGAACTCGACTCTTAAACACAACTAGAAATTTAACTTTAAAATAAAATGCAATAAAAAAAAGATGAAAAAGGTGATTGAATAATTAAAACTCTACATGTTGTGATAAGAATGGCCAGCTGAAGAATGAAATATAGTAGATTTTTGATCTTTTACCATGAAAGTTTGATAGATGAAGTGTTGGTTTTACCCAAATGTAAATAAATACATTATTGCTCCAAATAACGGGATGATGTACGACATGAATATTATTCTCCGAGGCTCTTGCTCGTCAGTGTGAAGGTGCTAAAATGATTAATGTCATTTGAATGCTTCCTATGTGCAGAGCCAGGTGATTTTTGTGGTGATTTAGGGAACTAATAAACCTGAAAGTAAGGTTTTATTTGCATTTTAATGTGCAGTTTGTAAGCATGTTGCTGGCTGACTGGCAGGGCTAATGGACTGTAACAGCCTGCAGAAGGCAGAGAGATGTTTATCACATAAATTGACCCAAAGGGAATACAAACTCTACTTTTCTTACTCTGAACCAGACACTGGGTCACTACTGCTTGTGCCTCTGGTAAAAATAAACACATAAAAGAGGAAAAATGTGACTGTTTTAATTGATTGACCAGGTGTTATTGATCCACACATGGTTTACCATCTAAGCTAAAACATTTTATTTAGTCTCCTACCTGAGATGGGACTGCAGCTTGGCCCCTTTGGAAACAAAGTCCTCCCAGGTGGGATAACTGGCCTGCAAACAGCAAAGAGAAAAAAAAAAAGTACATTTATTGCACTTATATACCAAAGAAGTTTAAGTTCAGAGTTTTCTTTTCTCAAAGGCCTCCAGTAGAGTTTAAAAACAGAATAAATTTCACATCATGCTCTCGCTTCAATTATTCAGAGAGGCTCTATTGTCGGAGGAACTGTTATAAAAAAAGACCAACATCCTGAGGAAACATCTGTTTAATCAAAAGGATAAAGCATCAGAACGACGGCGTATTGATTCGCAGAGATCTTCTGCCCTTAGAGAAGCAGCAGAACATCTCCAGATCTCCCACGACCGTGAATGCTTCTGGTTTCTCCTTCACTTCACGGCTCCATCTATAATAATCTGCTGACTAATCTCTTATTCAACAAATCAATGCAGCTCTGCGCGTGACCTCGCTTGAAGGTCACAGAATGAGGATTAAAGTGGCCCGGCCGATGTTTCTCTGAAAAATCAATCTGAACTGCGTGAAAATTAGCTGATAGTTGTGATGTTTTAGTCTTCACCGAGACGACCCAGAAGACCTAACCGACAGGTGAGATGATAAATTTACAGCAAAAACAGAGTGGATGAGGAAAGACTGAACAATTAAAGAGGCATGTTTTAATAGGTATAATTGGTATAATTGGGACAATAATGTTGGAATTTTTAGGAATGCTACCTGGTGTGAGCTGAGTGAACAATAATCCTTTCATTATAAGTAATAAAAAATAAAAACATAAGCTCAAGGAGATGATTTTATTCTCCTGGCAGACTTTTAATAAAAGTATCTTCCGGTGCTGAGTTTTAGGGAATAAAAGCTGCTCTGGTATCTGCGTTTTTTTTTTAAAGCAGCTGATTGATTATGTAATCTAAGGCTGGTTGGCGCTGCAGGCTCTGACCTTGAGGAGCATCTGTGAGCAACAGCTGCTGCTGCGAGGGGAATTAAATCAAAAATGCAGGAAAACCGTTTTGGAGTGGAGAATTTCTCTCTTTCTCTCAATGTTTTCTCGAACCCAGTCACCCTGTTCGTCTTCAGCCTCTGCCGGTCCACCGACGAGAGGATAATACCGATTTAACCCCCAACACAACATCATTAGCCTCTTAGCTGTATGCCGCCCGCTGAAGCCGGTAGCTGCGTCGCCTCCCGCCCCCTCCGTCGCCTTTCTGCAGATAGCCAGACATGCACACAGCATGGGACTGTCAGGTTGAACTGCAGGGATTTAACACGGCTGTGATGAAATGCTGCAGGTGGGCTGGAACAAAACGTTTAATGTGAGGCACAGTCAGAGTAAAATAAAGCTATTTAACAGGAACTCTATCGGAGAGACGCTGAATGTTTTTCAAACAAACAAATTTTGTGGTTAAAATAATCAGTCTTAAATGAAATGATGAAACAATCAGTAACTCACTAGCTGCGTTTCCATTTCAAATGTGCGCAAAACTTTGTCGATTTTCTGTTAATGTAAAAAAAACAGTTTCGCAACTGCGGTGTTTCCATTAAGTAAGAAATGTTATTAAAGTCACGTGAATACGTTTGTTCTCACGATAAGTCATTACAAACATGGCGGCGATGGATGTAAACACATAGCATGTTGCTACCACGACACTAGCGCTCATCATCAGAGGAGACGTCGGCGTCTTTTATCRAGGCTTTCCAGAGACAAGTCCCTACTTGGGAGCGGCTACGTATGCTGTGTTTTTGGGAAATTGTAGTCGGTGAGTTTACTATTTTATACTACTTCTGTGATATTACTTCTACTTCTACTTCCWGTTATCTTCTTCTTCATCGTCTTTTTCACCAGTAGAAACAACCAGTTGTTAATCACGTGACTCTCATGATGCGAAAAAAGTGTTTCCATTGCAGTTTTGCGAAAAACACCAATTTCGATACGGCCGAAAAACCACCTCATCCTAGCACAAAAACATTGTCGAAAAACGTTTTTTTTTTCTCAAAATTGGCCTGTTTCCATGGTTAGTTAAGCTGAGAGAGTTAGTGGACTCTAGTCTCTGACAGCCTTAGTTTAGCAGTAATATGCTCCGACATCACTCTTCGTTTGAACCAGGTTGTGGAATTATCCTCGGCAATTTATTTTCAAAATTCTAATTTGCGCATTTTTATGGTCAATGGAAACGCAGCTACTGTTACATAACACAGGAAGTCTCAGTGATAGCTGAAATTATCAGTCTTTTATTATGATTCGGAAATGTTCGATTTGTGGATAAATTTCCAGCAATAAACACAATGCTAACTGTGTTAGCATGCCTATAGTGTTGTCAATGTAAAGTTAGCATCTACACTAATTTTTTTCCACGTATCTGCGTTGTTTCATGTAGAATATTCATATCATGAGCTTCATTTCTCTTTTGTGAAACCAGTCAGTTCAATCTACAAGAGGAGACTGAATGTTCGTCAAAACAAACATTTTTTATATAAACTAAATAAAAATAAAAAATACAACTCCTGTTTTAACGTCTGCGTGCAGTTTTTTTAAGACTCTCTTGTTCCCTCGCCCTTTCTCGACTCAATCTAAAACTCTCCCAAGATTTGTTGTTCCTGCCAGGAATGTCACGGTGGGTCGCAGACAAAATATTCCCCCAAAACGCAGGACTGAAAGACACGGTGTCAGGGTCCACAGAGGCTTTACACTGACAGCTTTAACGCAGTTGTGGCTAAATTAGGGTCTAGTGACCCGCATGGGTCACCGATGGTTTTATGTGGGAGGGGTTCTCCAGACAGCTGCCAAGAAAACAGCTGTCCTCTCCATCTGGTTGCMGCTATTTTTATATCTCCACTACAATTCAGCTGCTGAAGGGGAAAATGTAACAAAAGTCATGTAGTTGGTGAAAATGCAGGGTTTATACAGACAAAATAAAAGTCATCAAGAGCGAAAACATAACCTGTAGATTACAAAACAATGAGCTGTAATAAAAATGATCAAAGTTCAAGAAGAGCCTTTTTTAAACAGTTTCATTATACAAGTTTTATAAATAAGTAACTAGTGGCGCAAACAAAATATTGATTTCAATCAGTGACTCAAACTGACTGAAGATCAGCCAAGATGTGAGGAAATGTCAGCCAATTCAAACAACCAGACATCTCCACGTGGAGAAGCTGCTATCTGCTCAGACAACTACGCTACAGCAACAAATACTATAGTCTGTGAGTAGCCAAGTGTTATCAGTGTCTAATCCCATCATGATAATCCAGACTTGTTCTACTGACCAACACAAAGAGATTACAGTGATGTCAGAAGAGGTGAGATCTAAGGAAAGTGAGATACTGCCCTGCTGACCTTTCCAGAGTCCAACTTATCCAGCAACAGACAAGTCCATCTACATTAACAAGTAAACAGTTGAGACAAAAAGAGTCATGCATGAATAAAAACCTGTTTTGTTTTGTTTTTTGTCGTTTGTGTTGTCAATAATCCCAAATTTCACTAATTTATCTCCTCAAACAAACTCTGAGTGTCTGACACGTGGAAGTGTGAAAATGCTTCAGGTCGTTTGCAGCCAAACATGCAGCTAAACTAAACCGTTTGCAAAGGTCGACAATCTCCTGACGGCGAGGCGTGAGGTGTTCTTCACTGGAAACAGGTTCAAGATGAATTCCACTGAACAGGTTTTTTTTAGCACTGAACCCATGAAACAAACTGCTGGTGTAACGAAACATTAGTAACAGTTTTTACTTGTCAGGTTTACGATCGTCGTTTCTTTAAGACCAACCTACAATTATCAATGGCATGTACGAATCACTGAAAGGGTTTAAACGTTAATCGCTTTCACTGCGCCGCGAAGAAATGGGTAAGAAAAAACGCGAAATGGTGAATATTGTTGTGTTTTTAATTCAATTAAACATAACCAGGACAGTTGTTGATTTATCATAATTTGTTGTCAAATTGGAAGCACCTTCTCGTGAATCATCAGGTGTCAGAGCGTAGAGGAAAAGAAAAGAATGAGATCTCAGAAATTCATCTGAAACCAGTTCGAAAATGAAACCTGACAAGTACGCTGAAAAACAAAACATAATAAACATTTGATGCCAACTTATGTAACTTTCCTATTAAAAACTATATTCAGGCTTTGTGTAAGCAAGGCCAGATGTTTAATCAGAAAGGTTAAATGATCTTAGGTGTGTTCTTGTCAATAATAGGACAAACAATGAATTAATTTAATCATCCAGAAGGAACGACTGGTCGGGATTGTAAAATCCGATTTGTTTAACTTTAACAACCTTTTATTTTACCGATCAAACCACAGAGTCGGGCCGCCGCGAGGGGAGCAGAGGACAGATCAGCACTTATTTGAATATCTTCAGGTCCGTGCATAGATGAGAAAAAGGTGTAGAGTTACACCAAGTCGTTTTATAACAGGAGAGAATTATTTTGATGAAACAATTCTGGAGGTTTTAGGGTTTTACTAAATGCCTGTAGGGAGAGATTAAATAAAAACATTTAAGAGGAAGGATTTTCCATTCCTTTCATCCTGCATTCCTGATTCTTACGTAACCAACAAGCATTTCTTTCATTACCGACGGCAAACGGATTGTGTCGTTTCTCTGTCCGCGTCGCTGCGGTGAAGTTGTTTTAAACCACTCACGCACATCTGCATGTGATCTCTGAGATACTCGGAGTTGCTCACAAACGTCGGTGTCTGAGAGGCACAGAGTCACAGCTCGGCTCTCCAAGGGTCCGAGGCTGAATCAGCTGACTCCCGTATGAAGATCTTGTGGTTCTAACTGGAGCCGTGTCGGCTCGACTCGGAGGAACTTTTCCCTTCTTCTCCACATCCAGACGTCAACAAACATGAACGAAACAGAACCGTGCAACTGCAAACCAAAATAAGTATGATTTTCAAAACCAGGCCACGTATACGTTTGGCCACAAATACTCAGAATTCTATAAAACTGTACCATAAACATGTTTGACATTTCTTAGATTTGCTGTTGTATAAACTTTGCCTACATGTGTTTCAGAATAAAACAGATTTATAGGACTGTTATTTTTGGATAAAATGTTTTAGGCAGATTCATGTCCCATGTCTTTGTTCACACTGCAAAAGAGACCCAAATCTGATTTTTATCAAATCTGATCCAGGTCTTTCATGTGGTACTAAATAAGGGCTATATCTGATGTTTTTCCAGAGTTATTATTATTATTTTTATTATTATTACAACAATAATTGAATTATTTTTTGAATTAGGGATGCACGATATATCGGTTTTGATATCCCTATAGGCACTGAGTTGCCGCCATGTGATTGGCTGATTAGAAATTAAGTGTTAACGAGCAGTTGGACAGGTGTACCTAATAAAGTGGCCGGTGAGTGTATATAGAGTTATTGGCCATAACACCAATAATTATATCRGATATCGATATCGGCTGAAATTTTCATATCGGTGCATCCATAGTTTGAATTCATACTTGAGAAAAAAGGGGCAGATATACGATCTTTTTCTTCTCTCTGCCACCTTTCATTTAATTTTATTTCTATTTTCTTTTTATTGTACATTGAATTAAATTTTGTTTTTTAAGAAATGAATAAAGTTTGGGAAAGAAAAAAGGTCTGAACGCTCAATCCACATTTCAACTGACCTTTACCTCAGTAAGTTAGGAGTATACAAATCGATCCAGGTTTCGATATTATATCTACGTCATGCAGTTTAAAGCTGTTTGTCTATTTTAAACTTTCTAGATTTGTCATGTCCTGGTTGACTGAGAAGTTCCAACAACATCTGATGCTAACGATGGTATACCAGCGTGCTGGATAATATCAAAACTAGCATGATGGTATGTACTTGAGTTTGTTGCTACCTTCAGTTGCACCAATTCCAAAAGTTGACATCTGCACCTGAGTAGTCAGGAAGCCGCAAACTCAAACGTAAACATTGGATGAAACAAGCAGAGCAGATATTAATTTAATCGTTTGAGTACCTAACTTCAGAATCTATCCACACGTGCTATCATAAGCATTTATATTTATTTCTGTGAACACAGCGTGATACGTGACGTCACGTCTTCTGCTTCAGGGTCATGGATTGTCCACGCTAATCTGATGGAGGTCCACTTTTACTATAATGTAAAAATAAAAATCAGATYTGAGCAAAAAACTGGACCGGAGCACTAGACCTACAGTGTGAACACAACTTTAGTTAAAGAATATTTTTAAACAACTCTCATGAGATTTTATGTTTTCTTCTTTCATTTTTGTCTTTCACCAACCTGATAATGAGTTCCTGTTGAAGTGGAGAAGAGGAAGCCAGCTGATCGCCATGTGACTTTTGTCTATTTATGCTTTTTTGTTTTTGTTGCATATACTTTGTGTATCTCAGTCTGGATCTCAGTTAGTTTCTAACTGATTTTTGTGTGTCTGTTTAATTTTGATTTATCACAGCAAAAATCACTGAAATCAAAACTAGACAGCTAAAAATTGGTCAAACTCGACTGCAGAAAATTGCCAACCTATTTTCAGTAACTAGTCATTATTCAGATGGTCCGATGAATGGATGAAACATCCCTCAGTAGGAGAATTTGTATTTGCCTCATTTCAGTCCCACACAAAAATAAGCTTTTAGGCTCAGAATTTCCAGAACTTTTCAAAAACCAAAGATTTATCAGAGTGTAACACAGGTGTGAGCGAGTTTGAGATAAAAACCAAACCTTCTATTAAACTGCACTCATCTGTACAACCTCATCACCCACATCTTTTCCTCTGCATGTCAACTCATGTCAAGGTCAAGTTGACGCTCTTGTTGGATCTTGACTCGTGATTCTCTTAAGTGTTTTTACACTTAGAGCGCATCTGACTGATACAGAAAACGACTATTAAAACAAACATACAACAAAATGACATCTTTGCACGAAGAAAAGTGGAAAATATCCACCACACATGACGGCCAACTCATTGACTTTATGTAGATGAAAACCATTAAATATCTGTTACTGTGGCTCCACCCACTTTGCTCATTAGATCCAGTTGACGCTTTGCCATTAGCAATCGAATTTTTTAAGAAAAACAAACTAAATTTGTGAACACTCAGCAGCCACACACGAACAATCAGCTGGTCCTACATCGATCAGTCTTTGTTTACCGCGAGTTCCATCAATAAAATGAACAAATATGAAAACAGTCTGTTGTTTTGGTGAACTGTTTGAGTCTAAAGTTTTACTGTTTTTATGATGGATAGAAAAAAGCGAAGCCACAGCAGTTCGACAGCATCGGATCTTAAAGTTTAAAAYCTCACAGTGAACTGTGTCAACATGAAAGTGTTTCCTGGATATTTTACCGGATTTTAACAACAGCTGCTCGAGACAAAGTTGGACATTTCTGGCTTTAAAGCAAACCTCGGCTCTGCTTTCATTAATTATCACTTTATATGAGGAGAATCTGAACTTTATAAAGTGTTTGTTTGAATTTCGAAACATCTGCAGAATCATAACTCCTTTAACTTTCGTTTCTTCTTTTTCTTTCCCTCTCACTTCCATAAAATTTTTACAACACCCAGAGACAGCAAGATGTGAATTTCCATGATCTATGTGGCAATTTATATAGATTTTTTGATTGAGTCTGYGCTGCACCACAATGAGAAAATACAGTGCATGTCCACACCCACGTTCACCTGAGACTGCCTATTTTCCWGTGAGCAGTGAATGTTCTCTGTAATCAGACACTCCCACACAAATGATCACACAGACGTCTAACTATCAGGAACTATAAAGAGCCATATCAACGATGTGACGAAGCATCTGTGACTCTTTTTTTTTCTGTATTACAGCCTGTAGACGCAGGGCGTGTCTGAGTCTGTGTGGGAAAAGCCTGTATTTTGCTCTCTACACACACAGTTAATTATATATATGGAGAAAAACCAGCTACAAAACAGCAGCATAATCAGAACTGTTGTTTACAATCGTGTGTTGCTGTAGAGGCTACACTGCTGGAGGTCAGGGCTGAAAACCATTTGCTATTCCACACACACGAGCTCTGCTAATGTTTCATTCACTGTTCACCTTCAGTGTACAGCGTAGGACAGATAACACACACACCACACACACAAACAACATAATAATTAAGTGTAAACCCATGATCAAACACAGGCAGGTTGTTGCTTGAAAGCTTCTGGGACGAGGGTCAACTGTGGTCTTGACATCTTTTCTCTAACAATGACAATTATATGGTTTCTTGTGCACAAATATGAAAACAAAACATATTTACTAAAGTTTGRTTCAGTCAATCTATTTAAATTTAACTTTGCAGTATCAACTCAAAACATAATCTGAGCATGGTCATCTCAGTGTACGTGATACATTCTGCAATGTAAGAGACTAATTAAACCATGTTATCCATCCACCACTCAACCATAATTAATTGCACGCATAAGTTGCAGGTTATGGCTTTTACTTTGACAGGTTGCTTCTACTGGTGGAAGTGGACAGCTTTGTCAAAAAAGCTGTTGCGAAACTTCTAGGACAATAGCTGCATTTCCATTGCAAATGTGCACAAAACTTTGTCGATATTCTGTTAATGTCGAAAACACAGTTTCACAACTGCGGTGTTTCCATTAAGTAAGAAATGCTATTAAAGTCACGCGTGAATATGTTTGTTCTCGTGATAAGTCATTACAAACATAGTGGCGATGGATGTAAACACATAGCATGTTGCTACCACGACACTAGCGCTCATCATCAAAGGAGACGTCGGCGTCTTTTATCGAGGCTTTCCAGAGACAAGTYCCTACTTGGGAGCGGCTACGTRTGCTGTGTTTTTGGGAAATTGTAGTCGGTGAGTTTAATACTTTATTTTACTACTTCTTCGTCTTTTTCGCCAGTAAAAACAGCCAGTTGTTGATCACGTGACTCCCGTGATGCGAAAAAAGTGTTTCCATTGCAGTTTTGTGAAAAACACCAATTTCGACACGGCCAAAAAACCACCTCATCCTAGCGCAAAAACATTGTCAAAAACAATTTTTTTCGAAAATGACGTGTTTCCATTGAGCAAATTTATTTTCGAAATTCTAATTTGCGCATTTTCATGGTCAACAGAAATGCAGCTAATAATGGCAATGTTTTTCGGAGAAGTGTTGTCGGTCAGATAAGTGGAGGAAAAGAGGTCAAATAGGATTAGCATGAATGCTAATATTAAAGCATGATGGAAACAGAGACTTAGATCACGTTCCACACAAGTACTAGAAAAGGTAAGGATCTGGTGGAGATGTCTAACGAGGTGTTCCAGGCATGTCCATCTAGGAGGAGACCCCTCTCAGCTGGTCTGGAAACACCTCCCAGAAGAGGTGAAAGTGGAAAGAGATGACTGGGGCTCCCTCTGGAAGAAGATGGATGGATGACACGACTTGTCAGAGCAAAAATGAAATGAGAGGGTTGTTAAAGAAATCCAGCTTCAAGTATCAACTAGCTCACTGTTATAGATTGCAGGTAGAAATGGCTATAAATGTCTAATTATTCCATGGAAGCATTTTTGATCTAAGACGAATGTTTGGAAGAACAAAATAAACATTATTTGTGGAAAAAAAGAGCAAGACAGGAGGAAGATGTAAAACACTGAGCATGGAGGTGAAAGCAGAGACGGAGGAGCGTGACGGGTCGATGGCTCATAATGTCAGTCCTGATATAGCCGAGACAGAAATCAATAATCTGTCCACCTTGCCTGAAACTAAAAGTCCAGTGAAGCTGCTGCAGCATGGATTYATACCTGACCTTTGAAGTGTTTTCACTGAACAAAAAGGTTTGAGTATTAATTCTGCAAACATGAAGTAAAAGGAAATGTAAAGACTTTGTGCTTGTGGGGTGTAAGAATGATCACAATCTAGGGTTAGAGTTAGGAAATCAAATGAGGGTCCAGAAGTTGCGGGTCTCTGCAAACCCAACACTTAATATTGCATTAAAGTTATGTTTTTGCTAGGGGTGCAATGATACAGAAAATTCACAATTTGGTTCGCTTTAATACTAGTCTCACAGTTTGATATTGATTCAAAACAGAGAAATTTCCATGCCCTTTTTAACTTGTAATTTATTTTAATTAATTATGAACATTTGTTTAACCTCAAAATTCCAGTTTTTAAATTAAATGTTGCTGAAACAGCGAGTTTCTTAATGGATCTGCACTCGACAATGCAGCCTAGGGGTAGTAGTTGAACACAGATCCACTGATCTTTCAACACAGAGCATCTTCAGAAGACAAGTTAATAAAATACATGTTAAAAATCTATATTGATCTATACAAGTGTGTATTGAATCTAAAGCTCTGTATTGAACGGTTCGATATGGGTACATTTTTTACTCTGAACCCAGAAGATCTACAAGTTAACACCATGCTAACCTGACTAAATGTAGCTTATCATGGCTGTATAAAAATCTGTTTCTCCAATAAAGTTGTRGAGGGATCTCTTTAAAAAGGCGTGTTCTGCTGCTCTGAGTAGACGTTTCTCAGTAGCAGCTCTCAAATTACTAATAATTTATTTGTGCGTGTTTGGCAGATGGCAGAAGTGCCCCCATCGGTTTTTGTGTTTTGTTTTAAATACCAGGATGTGATGCCTCGTCATTCCCCTTCCTTGTTATCTGACAGCAGATGTGACTCACTGCTTTGACCGCAGGACGCCTGCAAGTTCCATCACGTCTCTCTAAATGTTTTAACTCCTGGATGAGACGAGAACACCCTCAATTTAAAAAATTTCGGCTGATAGTGACTCAGAGTAAGGAGAGCCTCCTTCGAGAGAAATAGTTCTGCTCCAGTAGAAGCTGTGGATGAGTTTTAATACACAAACATGCCACATGTCGTTAACCCCCACCCACCCACCCGCGTTTAACGTTTGAAAATATTTGACATGTAGGCTGGTGGCTCTCCTGTAAACAGATCGACTATTTCACAATGTTCCGTTATTTCTGCAGACTGAATCATCCTCTGTGGTTTCTCAAGCTGATCGAAACGCTCGGCCTCRTGCGAGTACGTTTCCTGACAGACTTCTGGGAGTCACAGAGGAGGAAGGAAATTTACAAGAGCTTCAGAACCGCTGGAGACAAACAAGAAGGGATCAACTCATCTGTCCTGGCATACAGGTTCAACACCTGCCAGACACTTTAACACAGTTAGGAACATTCCTCTGAAGATGTCTTTGTAATAAATGTTACAGTTTTATTAATTTTCCGACACACAAAGTATCCTCTTGACGCGACCACGTCCCACTGTTTATCAYCGCAGGATGTGCGAAACTTCTCTGYAAGTGTGAGATTGCTAAATGAGTGTAAGAAGAAACACAAACACTTTTGTCCCAAGTGACAAACAGCTGAGCAGCAAAGAGCGGCCACTGAAAGGAATAAATCTGCAGAACTGTTTTAGCACGAAAGGATTTGGAATAACTCTGGGAGGAAACAACCGATCACTGCTAAACTCAACTTACAGACAAGAAAGATAATCCAAACTGATAAAAAACAAGCAGGTTGTGGAATTAACAATATAAATGAGCAGTGTTGGGATGCAACAAAGTACATTGTTACTGTACTTAAATACATTTTTCATGYATCTCTACTTTAAGTATATTTAATCGTGGATAATTTCAACTTTTACTCCACTACATTTTACATTAGTATCTGTACTTTCTACTCCACTAYATTTCCGTATTGTGTGCATTAGGGGAGTTGTCCTGTAACCATAAGGTTGCCGGTTCAATCCCCCCCTTCCAACTGTCTCAGTGGCTACAATGTAGCTTGCCACCTTCCGTGTGTAAATGGGTGAGTGATTGTAGTGTAAAGTGCTTTGGGGTCCAATGGGCTTGATAAAGTGCTACATAAGTTCAGCCCATTTATTATTACCGTAATTATTCGTGTATAATACGATCTCATGTATAATACGACCCCCTTTTTTGAGCTTAAAAAGCATAAAAATTTTAATCCTCAAACTACCTCCAATTTCATACAGACTTGAAGATTTTTCAGCCTTTGCAGTCTTTATACATATCAGTAAAATGATCATTCGACTGTTCATTTTATTTTAACAACATATTGTAAGGGTATTTTAAACGCTAGAATTCTAAAATGGATAATTTGTGAATATATTTAAATATATT
>NW_013952824.1:307268-312819 GCF_001266775.1 Austrofundulus limnaeus
GCCTGAAGTCTGTAATTTTGACAATTTGGAACAGGTTTTTACGAAGAGCCAATTTTCTCCCAATAAATTAGTCAAGTGACTAGGATACAAGGATTTCCAGGGACTCCGGGGGATTAATCGTCAAATTAATCGTTATCGGCTAAATACCACGATTAATCGTGATTAATTTTTTTGACAATATTGCCCAACCCTACCTGCTGGAGCATCGGCAGCAGCACTAACACAGCCAAAATGGATTCCATTACGGAGAGTCAGCCAGAGGAAATGCACCTCCCATGGCCTTATTTAAAAGACTTATTTAAGTTAACCGGTTCAAAAATGACTAGTGGAGATCAGGGCAGCATAATATCAGGAAAACATGTGCAATAACAGTCCTTCATATTGCGATGATATGACTTGTGATAAATAAATACATAAGTATGTAATGCTGATGTTTTCTTCTCTGGGTTCAGAGCAAAAAAAAATCAGTAAACTTGAAACAAAGATCCATTGTAGGTACCTCCTTCATTGGAAAACCAGAATACACAGCGCCTCACCTCACCATTATGTATCATTAAAAAAAAACCTCTGAAAGGTAAAGGAATTATCCAGGTTCAGCAGGATATCTGGCCACGCTTCGTTGTAAAACCTGCTCAGGAATGCCTTGAAGAAGTGACCAATTCTCCACACTCCCCACAACAAACCCGACTCACGGAGGCCCTGCATAGGACCACCTTCTGAGATTTCTTGTTGACACACGGTGGGTCAGAATCGAGGACCTGAACAAAATCTTACAGAGGGATTGTTATGTCGAGGAGAAGAAACCTTCCTACACTCATCACAGGCATCTGAGGTTTAATTACTGRCACTGGTAGCTAACCTTCTGATGAAGAGAGACTAAAAACAAACTTTAAWACAAATTATTTATTCTCATGCAACCACATTTCTCACAGTCACGTGACACCCATCTTAAACTCTTAAAATGTCCAGAACCGATCTCTAAGTTTCACATTTCATCAGCTCTCTGCTATCTTGACTGTAATGCAATCCAAGGTTTTCCAGACAGAAGGTCAATAAAATGTGTCCAATAATGGATATTCCACACAGACGACTGTGCTGATCGCTCAGAGATAAGTGGAGCATGTTCAATAAGAAGTGATGGCAGTAAAATCAACAACTCTTTAAATAAACAAGGGCTGCGACTAATCAACCCACAGAAAACAGCTAAAACATCAAACTCCTAAAATGATCATATCAACATCTTAAAATAAGCTTCGTTTCTTTAATTATAAAGATAGAAATTAGTGCTGGGCGGTATACCGTTTTGTACCGAATACCCGTTTATATTTTTGTTATGATATGAATTTTTTGAATAACGGATATTCCGGTTTAAATAGCGGAATGTTTCGTCGCGGCCACCAGTGAACTGTTGTTTCCCGGGGGACATTTTTCCTTGCTGCACCGCTAAGTGCGTTAGCATGCTAATGTTTGTAGCAGCTAGTTGCAGTCGCGGGTGGCGATTCCGCTGCTTATATTGACTGACGTTTAAAAAAAACATCCAGTTTGCCGTCGCTGAATGTAGTAAACACATCTTCAGTGACGTGCACAGTTAGATTTAACACGATTAGTTAATATGGAGACGTTATGCTGATGGAGACTTAACGTGCTTCTATTGTGAAAAGCTTGCAGGAAGTAGTTCGTAGTGGAGTTGGAATTGACTGGTGTGCAAGGTGAGTCGTGCTGATAAGCTTTAATAAATAACATAAAACAATAAACCCGATCATAATCTTTTCTTMACCCTCCTCCTTCACGACTGGACCAAAATGCATGACTACTGTCGGCAACCACCAGTCAGAGAAGAACAGACACAGAGGAGGGAAACAGTGACACAGACAGAAGAGGTACAGTAAAAGAAAAAAGTCACTAAGCAGGGTTTGTACATTATATTATCAGATGAGCTGTGATGAAAAGAAAAATACCGTCAAATACCGTGAAACCAGTGAAAACGTTGAAAATACCGTGATATAAAATTTTGATCATATCGCCCAGCTCTAAAAGAAATGCAAAATGACTTTTTTTTTCTTCATGGCCGCCGCAAACCTTCACAGAAGAGAAGCTGGAACCAATAAACAAAATAGAAGCAGATTTGTTTTGGCTACGAGGATGAGATTTAAAACAGGAAACATTCAGGTTCATGTGTGTTCAGTTTGCTTAGCTGGAGATTTGTTGTCATCTAGTAAAATCTTTGTTTCCTGTTGTCTGACCTATGGAGCACGCTGAGAAAATACATTTATCTGTCAAAACAACTGTGCAGCTTTCCCAAAAAGACCCACTCCAGCAGCACCGGAGAGCCTTCACTGGTGATTCTGGTGACGCTGCTAACGATGAACATGTGAGAGCGTCGAAATCCCCTGACTGACAAACAGTCGGCAAAGGGCAGCCCGCCTGACGACACATCAAAGAGCACACAGCTGGTAAAAACCCACCCCCATCCAGCCCTGTTGCTCTTTCAGATGGCCCACTTCCAGCTCCGACCTCAGCTCAGTCATTACCCGGCCCGGATCAGCGCCGGCCCGCTCGCTATTTATAACCCCAGTTCCATCGTTCGGAGGCGTCCCAAACAAAACCATCAGTTTGTGTTTTTAAGGTTTCGGCTCGTTTTGATCCAGCCATCCTTTTTGTGTCATCTTTACTGTGATGGTGATAACAGAGCTTCATATTGTGATGATGATGATAAAGATTAATATTGCGATGGCGATCTGACTTGCGATAAATGAACAAATACTGAAGCAGTGTTGATGTCTTTTTGCTCTGGATTCAAAGGGAAAAAACAACTTATACAATACATTATTTCCATTCCAAATGCAAACATCTGATCCAACCATTTATTGACATTAACAGTTTTTTTGCAAAATGTCTTTTACACAGGCTGTTATCGTGATGACGATAAATCTGTGATACATTGTGCAGCCTTAGTKTGAACTGAACAAAAATGTAAAACAACTCTTTATGAGTGGCTCATGGTGGTTACAAGACATCTGTCACTCCCTGAGGTCCAAATTAACCAGGCAGACCAAAAACAGCAGCTGTGTGTCCGAGCTTTAAAAATTCTCAACCTGAAATCAGCAGAAACCCCTGAAAGACAGGCCGTGCACTCTGTTACACTGGGAGAGGACAAAAATACCTACATTTTCAGGTATTAGTGAAAACTGTCAGTTCTGTGGAAAAAACTACAATAATCAAAACTTAAATGGGTTTGTGTAAACATTGTATAAAGTATCTCAAAACGCCAGTTCAGACACGTAAAATACAACTTTCTGCAACCTGTTTGGACTTAAAATAATGTTTGTTCTGTGAAATCTGTCTGAGCTATTGAGCTGGATTTTATCATCTATTTCACCAAAATACCCATCGACTTCCATTCATTTTTTTACCTCAAAACTTAATTTTTAATAAGCAAATTTTGTCTACATTGTGTATTAATCATAACACACTATTTCAGGTCAAGATAAAAGATATGATGTGTAATTTGAACCTTTTATTTAACTCCAGTTTCCACATTTTCCTTATTATAACTGGGAGTTTTCCAAATTTTTATTGGGCAACTGTCCAATTGCGTGTTTGTGTTGTTTATCCTGTTTCTTGTGCAGTGAAATGATTGTCATCAGTAAAAAAATATAAATAAAATAGAAACAAAGATGCTCCAGAATGAAACGGTTGAGATATCTGTGAAAGGAGGAGTCTGGAAATGCAAATCTCTCAGAATATATTCAAACCATCCATGGCGACTTGTTGAGTGGGTTTATAGGAGGGAAATAACGTTTTAAACTCACCTTCATGTCGTTCATGATGAGCTGGAAAAGCCCTCCCAAGGCGCTGCATTCCTTCTCTATCCCCGCATCCATTTTTCCACAGACTCGGAAAAAAAAAATCCTCCCAAACTTTTTTTTTTAAAACCTCCCCCCCCTCTTAAGTTTTTGAACACTCCAACAGGAATCAATGGAGGCTTTTATTTGTTTATTCTGAACTGGAGGCTGTTGATTACAACTCCCAGGGGTTAAAGTCCGCTTTAAGCCACACGGAGACCAACAATCAGAGGAAAAAACGCAGAATAAAAAATGAGTAAAAACTCAGCTTCTCTGATGCTACCAGCCGGCCAACTGGATAAACGTCCCGAAAAAATGCACATCGTGCCAGAATCCCGTAACGAGACCGTCCGGAGAACGGCTGGCAGGCTCCCGGAGGATTAGTCCGGCAAAAAAAGAAAAGAAAAGAAAAACAGCCTCTTACCTCCGCCTGCTAACTTGGCTAACGAGGTTAGCAAGGCAACCTGTGACTGTGCGCGTGTGTCCGAGCTCGCGCACTAAYGTCTGTACACACACGGACACACGATCCGTGATCAATCGGTGCSTCTTGGAAATTAATCGATACGGTTCGTGTCCGTGGTCCGGTTCGGGTTTGAAGCCCCTCCGTCGGCGGCTCCGGGTGTTTATCCGGACGAYTCGCGGCTGTTTGTGGACGAGTTTTGACGGCAGACTCGACGGTTCTCCTGCCGTCCCTCCAACAGGAGTCCTAACCTGAAGTGAATGAGATTTTTCACAAACTGCGCGTGAAGGCGGGGCGGATGACCAATTCCACATCCGGTCCAGAGTTTCAAAATAAGACTCTTCATTTTCCACCTGTACGAGGGAGGGAGTAAGGTAGCCTATTTGTGTTAGCAAAAATATTTTTAAAATAGGTGGACATAATTAATGGAAACTAAACTAAAATAAAATAATGGATGCACATCTACAACTGGTTCACTTTTATAAATGAAAAAATACAAAATGGCTGTAACTCTGTTAGTTTTACAGAAGTTAGCTAAAACTTGATGTAGCTGAAAATGATTACTAGATAAAAACAGTAAGACCATCACATACAGGATTTTAATTACAGAAATGCATTGAATCACTCTGAATTCATGTGTTTTGATTTTTTAATTATTTTTCTGCATGCATGCTAATGTTAATATGCTTTATACTGTCATCATTGCATATTCCTATACAACAAATTTTGTTAAAAAGGAGGGAAGAACAGGCAATTCCTTTAATCCTTGTTAACATTTTGAGATTTAACTCCTGTGTTTTTATTTGTACCGTAATTTAGCCTCCTCTTTAATACTGCAGAAAGCCTGTTCATCCCAATCTAGTGCAGGTAAAACACTGACTAGTCCTAAATACTAAAAACACAAACACAATTAACATTATTTTTTTCATTAAGCTGGTCTTTAATTTGATTCTTTTGAAGCAAAACTGCATTTTAAATTTTTATTTAAAAGTTACTGTTGCAGTTTGATTCACAAATAAGGGCCAATTTATTAAACTTGTGTTATAATGAAATTAAAAAAATGTACGCTTAAAAAAACCTGACTGTAGTCTGGCTTTTATTTTCTAAAGGAATCAATTTCCTGTTGACGTAGATTGACGCAGATTTGTTTGTGCTCTGTGGACGCGGCGGTTCCGTGAGGGGGCGGGGCTATGGAGGATTAAAAAAGTTCCCAATAAAACAAGCTGCCCTGAGTTTACCTTATTAA
>NW_013952824.1:313730-316521 GCF_001266775.1 Austrofundulus limnaeus
GTCCTTGACTGATGACATCATCAGCAGGAGTCACATTTGTTAGCGTCTCCAGATGCACCACAGAATTACAATTTCTCACCGCTTCAGCAGGGCGAGTCGATTCGTTTGAACATAAAATGAACATTTACTTTCCTCAAATGAATAATAAAATAAAAAACAAAACTTCACAGTCATCAACGCGCACGATAACTTCGATAACCTTTGGTATCAACCCGATTCAAGATGGCCGCCACTTCTAACAACAACAACAAATGATTACAGCTCAGTGTTTATTACAAATACTGAGGTAGAAGCTGAAACTGATCCCCAACACTGATCTTTGTCAGCAAAATATCACCTGAAACATTGGACGGATTTAAATGAAACTTTCCAGAAATAATCATCAGATGTAGATGGACTGAGACGATTAAAGTTCAAGACATATTTAGATTTAAAATATTGTATTTAGTGCTTCTTGTTTTGTCACAGGAGTTTTTTTTTATCCTGCCTAAAGACCAAAAATCTAAATCTGGGCCAGTTTATTCTGGTCTTTTTTATGCTGATGAATGTGTTGCATTGCATCGTTTTTCCTGGACACTTCTGCCCCCTGGTGGTCAGGTTCGATAAAAATAAATTAAATGTTTGAGTGGTTGAAGCATTACAACCGCAACAAATCTTAGCTCCAAGACTGTAAAAATCTGCTGAGTTTTAATCATTTCTCAGTTTTTTAAGATCATTTGTCCGTCTTTTTCTGTTTTTAGACACCAACCAAAAGATTAGTGGTTCAGGAGATATTTTGCTAACAGCACAGACAAACAGACATCGTTTTTCTTTTGCTCTACTTAGTTGAACGTTTGAGGAAACAAATATGAAATTTAACTTTCTAATTTTTTTTTTACATTTTAATCTCGTTTCAGACCTGTCCACCAGGTCTAGATGCAGAGGACAGGCCGGGCGGTCCGGTGTGAAGGTCAGGAACGTCTCGCACGTCTTCACCGACGTCCAGCTTCTCCGGCAGGATGGTCAGAGGGAGGTGACTTCCTGTGTAGAGGATTGGGAACATCCTCTCGGTCCAACAGTGCCTGATGTTGGAAAGGCGTTTTTTTGTTGTGGCATCATAGAAGGACAGTTGTCCCTCGTCCAGGTCCAGGAGAACTCCGATCTTCTGCAGCCGGGTCTCCGGGTGGACGTTGGAGCTCTTCAGGTGGGACAGCATGGTGTATTTGCCACAGAGGAAGCGTACGGCCCACAGTCCCTGGCGTACATCCATGACCCCCTTCTTCTTGAACGTCTCTGAGGCCACGCCCACAAACCACATATGGCTGATCCCGACATGGACCACCCAGCTGTGGGTCCCTTTRGTGAAGCCCTCAGAGCCCAGGACCACGTGGGGACAATCGAACCTCTCCGGGACGTCAGGAAGCCTCTGATGTTTGWTCTGCACCTGGGTCAGACGTCCGGACAGTTCTGCTTTGGTCGTGTTCGGGTCCAGAACCACAGGCGTGGAGGACACCGTTGCCCTCATCCGTTTCCAGGTGTTGAACTGCAGGTTGCCCAGATGTTTGGCCTCGTCTACGAGAGCCCCCGGGTCAGACCGGGGGCGCTGCAGCAGGCGGCAGAACTGGACTCTCCGCCGCTTGATCTTGTACCCCTGCAGGACTGAGACGTCGTCAGAACTCAGGGACTTCTTCGTGGAGCTGATCGTCCCCGACAGAGACGCCACCTTCCAGTTCAGGAGCTCCGCCTTCTCCTTGACCGCCCGACTCTTCTGCTCCTCCTCCTCCTTCAGAACGCTCATCCTGGTCGCCTCTTCTCTGTGCAGAAACTGGTGCATTGCCTCAAACGCGCCCCTGATCCTGGTCTTGGACCGCCGGGCCTGGAGCCGGATGTGTTCYGCAGTTAGATCCAGGTTTCCCTTCGCTTCTTGAAAAAGCTTCAGCTTGTCTTCCAGGGGGGCCAAAGACTTGCGCAGCTCGTCCCTGCGGTCCCGAGCGGCCTCATTGACGGGCCTGAACCTGTGGTTTCTGTGGGTCTCCGAGTCCCTGCAGACCAGACAGACCAGCTGCTGGTGGTCCACGCAGAACAGCTTCAGCTTCTCTGAGTGCAGGCCGCAGAGGTCCACGGCGTCGTGTTCTYGCGCCTGCAGAAAGGCCTCGCAGGTGTTCTTCAGCACCAGGTTGCGGGTCGGCGCCGTCCCGGCAGAGACGCAGTTACAGACAGGACACTTACGTTGTCCTTTCTGCGTCCACCAGCCTCTCAGGCAGCTTTTACAAAAACTGTGGCTGCAGGACAGGAGGACGGGGTCTCTGAAGATGTCCAGACAGACAGGACAGGAGAGCTCCGCCCCTAACACGGAGGCCATCTTTGAGCTGAAATCACAACAAACAGGAAGTCAAAACATGAAACCGGCTTTTAAATTTAGCCAAAACAGGAAGTGACTGATGGAGCAGTCTGCTCTGCTCTGATGATGAAGATGAGAGAGCAGCAGTGGGTCAGTTCAACAGGCAGAAGCTCATMGTATGGCAGGCASATATTACATTTATTTGGCTTCACCACACTTACATTCCAGTTATGTGAAATTGTTTTATGACAGGACTCTGTGCAGCTTAAAGTCCTGTCACACTATAACATGTTAGGCAACTTAGAATGTTTTATGTCTAAATGACTAATTTTACTTGAAGTTCTGTTTATAACATCCACTTTATTTTTATATTGTTGAAAATTTGAAAAATGTTTTTTTTTGTTGAAACCATTTTGCAATATATATAAAACATTCTGTTATGTTCATTTTCACTACAGCAAACATTATGAT
>NW_013952824.1:318856-321291 GCF_001266775.1 Austrofundulus limnaeus
TTACATTATTCTTTTCATGTACAGTGCCCTGAGACAACGTATGTTGTGACTTGGCGCTATATAAATAAACTTGAACTTTTATGAATGAGTGATTAACGGCAGAGGAGCACAGAGACAGCATAGAGGCACTCAATGAACAGGTTAACTACAAACTCACGTCTTTTGATCTTCTCTTGTAAGATGAGCAACTTCTGCKTCAGGTAGTTGAAATTGGTTTCGCTCACCAATGATTTAAAACAAACCTTTTTCAGCAGAGCGGACTAAACCGAGACGCTAAAACAACCAGAAAGATTCAAGAACCGCGTAAAGTTTTCGACTGCGACAACAACCAATCAGATCTCTACGTACTTGAAAAGAAAGGCGGGACAAGTTGACAGGATATCCAATCAGAGTTTATCTTTTCGCTCACGCTCTGGGGCTAACTAGAGGACGCTAACGCGGCCCAGCCTTTATTAGCTTCTAAGCTAACTTTCAAGTGACTTTTTTGAATATGGACCACAAAACAGCATGTAYTTAAACAATTTAATGATTTATACTTGTTAAACATAAATTACATTATTCTATATTTATTATAAATTCATTAAAACTTAGTTTGAGGTCTGTAAAACATTTATTCTGTTTGTAGATGTTAAAACTTGTTTGCTTTACTGGTATTTGGATCATTGGGTCTAGTTAAAAAAACATCAGTTTGATCTGAATTATTGTTCAATAAAATACAGTTTATGAATTGCAAAACTTTATTTTTTTTTTATATCAAAGTTCAAAAAATGTCAATCTCAGTACTTTTTCAGCTCATCTGGTCCAGTTCACTGATCAGGTCTGATATATCTGATTTGAATTATCACACATTAAATACAAATTTGTTAAATATTTTTAAGCAGTTTGTCATATGGAAAACCGTTTGATGAAAGTAAAATAAATGCTTTTTTTGTGACATCTGGACCAGTTCAGCTTATTTTTGTTCTACACACTATTCATTTTGTGAAAAGTCAAACAATTGTGATTTAAATCCTCTTTTGTTCTTAAAATAAGGTCAAAAGTCTAAACTGAAAGCATAAACATGAGAAGTTCTGGGAAAAAAGACACGTGGACACACTTTAGGTTTGACTGGAAATTGAGATGTTTAGTAAATTTAATTGTTTTCTGATTCCTTTAATTTATTTTTAGATTGATTTTTGTTCCTGGTTATWATTTCAGCAACAATGTGATTTTAAAAACTCATTACATTCCAGGTAGATTTGACTCCAGGTGGGGAAAAAAATCCCTTTTCTCCCTCAGTTGTCATCTCTGTGTTGAGCTGCATTTTATTTTTATTTTTTACGAAAAGTCTCAAACCCTTTTTTTTAATTCAAAGCTTCTTTTAAAATAATAAACTTTTAATTATCATCCAAATGTTTTATTTTGGTCCTGAAATGGTCGCAGCAGCGCCCCCTGCTGGATGACAACCATAAAGACATGTTRTGGTTTTCATCCAGCAGGGGGCGCTGCTGGATGAAAACCATAACGTCTATATTTATGATCAAACAACCAGACTCTTCACCTGTCCACAGGTATTTTGCTGCACTCCTTGAGCAAACTKCTCCAGCTGGTTCAGGTTTGAAGGTTTCCTTCTCCAGATAACAGCAACTGTTTGGTTCTGAGTTTTTTTTTTGGTGGGGTTTAGTTTGGTTTTAGTTTAGGTTTGGGGTCATTAGGAGGACCTACCTGTGCCTTGATAGTCTTGAGGTTATACCCAGCAAAAACCAAAGACACCCTGTACCWGTCACGTGCAAACACATTTCTGGCTGGAGTTTGCGTGTTCTTTCTGTGCACATGTGGGTTGTTTTCACTCGTGTCAGTTTCCCTCTTATGGACACATCAGAAATGTGAGGATACTTCATAACAGTTTTATTAAATAAATCAAAATTAATCACTGATTTTTAGTAGTTGTTTTTTAAGTAAATGTTTTTTATTACTTCTGTTGGCTTCAAGTTATTTCAGTTTGTTTTTTTAAATGACAGTGTACAAACATCAAACATATAAAAGAAAACTGAAGGAATCAAACAACGAAAACAAAAATTCAGTTTAGATCAAAATACAATTCAGAGATGATGAATGGTGAAATTCTCTGCAGCGACACCAGTTTCTGGTCTTTAAGTTTAAACCTCATTAATTGAACATTATTTAATCAGGACAGATTCAGGAAATGAAAAAAAAAAAGACTTTTAGTAAATTAACAAATATGGACAATAAAGGTTAAATTTGTAAAAACACAAAACGCATTTGATGCAAATTTCCAATTTATTAGAAATGTGTACAAAAGTATGTAAAATTAGATCGTCCAAAATGATTTTAAGGGGGGAAAAAAGGCAAATAGAGACAAAGTTTGAGTTTCCTTCTGAAAAAAGAAAGCAGGAGTTTTGAGCTGAGCTCAGTTTGTCATTTATTTTATTTTA
>NW_013952824.1:322204-323721 GCF_001266775.1 Austrofundulus limnaeus
ATTTTAAATAATCTTATCTAAACTTTATGAACTTATGTTTACAAATTAGATGTTTACAAATGTTGGTTTTTAAAGAATTTTATAGTCAATTTAAGAAAAATCAGACTAAATTCAATTTGGACAAAACTCAAAAAAGGCACAAAGAGTGAAATTAGAGTTATAGTTTTTTACTCATTTTGTTTATAAATTACGGTAATTAAAAAGGGTTTAAAAACATGTACAAAAATGACAACATAATCAAAAAGTCAAAACAAACATAAATAAAGAATAAAAACAAGATCAAACATGAATAAATGAGCTTCGAGTTCGATTTTCTGTTTTAGTGTCGCTTTGAACAAAATTTCACCAAAAACTGATGAAAAACTGGAGGAAATCTCAGAAACATCAGTTTAAAAAGCTGCTCGTTGAATTTTAACAGAACAACTGAACTCAGCTGTAAATTTATTAAATAGTATTAAATACGTGCAGCTGCAAGTCGGGTTCTAACAGCACCTTCAGGTTCTAGGAGCTTAAATTAACGAGGGGACCTGAACRCACCGTTTCTCCCTCCTTAATTCTCCAGCAAACATTCGGCTGATTTCTCTCAGACACACCAGAACCAGAACCAGAACCGGTTTAAAGAGCTCATGTTGCTGGCCCAACGCAGCGCCTCTCCTGGTCTGGACTCGGGGGTTTCGATTAGATAAAGGTCCGTTCCTCTCCAGAGCCCAGAACCTCAGCTCCTCTCTGATTGGTCCATCTGTTCGTGTCGACGGCTCCGCCCCTTCGAGAGGTCGCTGGCGATGGCCAGAGCCCCGCCCTTCAGGAAGCGGACAAAGTTCTCCCCGACCAGCGGGCCCATGGCGTACAGGCCGGGCCCGTCCGCCGCCAGCACCCGGTTGGTGAACGGGTCCACGTCCACGGGGTTCCTCCGGCACGAGATGGGCTCGTCCGGGTTGATGCCCAGCGAGCGCCCCGCGTCGTGCAGGAAGGACAGGTTCGGGTGGGCGCCGATCAGAACCAGCGCCTTGGAGACCCGGACCGCCGTCCGCTTGCCGGAGTCCGACTCCAGGAGGCACACGCGGTCGGGCTGGAACGCCACGACCCGGTGGCGCGGGAAGCTCAGGTAGCCGGTGTAGGAGGGGGAGGGCGGGTCGGAGCGGGGGTTCTGGGTGGGATGGTTCTGCTGCTGAGTCATCATCTGATGGACCTGCACAGAAAAGTCAGGGGTGGAAATTAGAACCCGCCACTGGACAAATGCAGGTAAAATCATGAAGTGGCGTGTAGATCAGGGCCCGTATTTGTCAAACTTCTTAGAGTGGATTTTTAGACTTAACTGCTGAAAAATTCTTAGATTTGCTCCAACTCTCAGACTTAAGTTTAAGTGTCAGTTATCAAAATCCTTAAGTCTGAGAATCACTCTTACTCTCAAGAAAAATTAAGACTGCTCCAGAGGACTCTGAAGTGGTTCAGAGTTGCCACTAGAGGTCTGAGATGAACTGAGGACAGATTACAGCTGTCCTCCTCCACCTGAGTGT
>NW_013952824.1:324508-325742 GCF_001266775.1 Austrofundulus limnaeus
GGTAATTTAGTTTGTAAGTTCATTTAGTTTTTTTATTTATTTTATTTTATCACCTTGAAACTTTCTACTATATTATTAAGGCAACCTAAAATAACTGGTATTCCACCTACATACCAGCAAAAAGCAAATTAGTAAGAGAAGTAGAGACTTCAAAAAGTCCATTTTAATTTTGTCAAACAGGCCGGCTTGAATACTCTGAGACACTAATAGATTGAGTTTTATTATTATCTGATTGTAGCACAAACAATATAATTAAACCACCAAGGACCAGGAATTGTCTAAATACCACCGTGTTACAGAAACAAAAAAGTGGCTGGTAAAAAGTTTGAGTGGCCAGAAAAAAAAAACGTTTTCTACCAGCCACTGTGGCTGGTGGGGAAAATTTTTAATTTCCACCCCTGATAAAAGTATCAAAGTAAGTATTTATCAGGAAGTATTGAGTACTTGTACTAGTACCAGTCTGTCCTCACCTTGTGGTACTCGGGGTAGAGGAGTTTGGGCAGCTGGTTGAAGATGAGGTCCGGGTCTGTGACCGAGCGCCTGAAGGCGTGGTACACGGGCGCGTTGAGGTGGCGAGCGGCCAGCACGGCGTCGGCCGCCGTTAGCCCCGCCCCCACCACCAGCACCGGGTCCGAGGACGGGTCCAGCTCGCCGCGGGAGATGGCCGCCTCCAGCTCCCAGAAGGAGTGGCAGACGAACGGCAGCGCCTCGCCCTCCACACCCAGCCTGGCGGGGATGTCGTGCGTGCCCGTCGCCAGAACCACGCTGTGGGCCAGCAGCGAGAACGGAACCTCCTCCGGAACCGGATCTAGAACCAGATCGTCARCTTAGTCATCTCTAAATAAACCGTTAACTTGAAGGCGGTGCAGCGACTCTGGCCGTACCTCCCGGAACCTCGGCCTCCCTCCTCTGCAGTCCCACCACTCTCCAGCAGGGCGTCGACCCAGACTCCTCCCTGCTCACCGAGGTGACGGTGGTCCCGCAGGCGAAGTTCTGCCCCAGAGACATCTGGGACACGTAGTGCTGGTAGTAGGAGGCGATCTCTGCGGGCGTGGCGCGGTCGTTCCTCACGTTCCTGCAACAGAAGAACAGTTTTAACCAAACGCACAGTGCTGGCCACAGTTCCCCTAAAGCACTAAAGCACTAATGGAAGAACTAACTTCCTGATTCCAGTGTTGTACAAAGTACCACAAAGTGATACTTGAGTAAAAGTACAAGTATCTTACCAAAAAAT
>NW_013952824.1:328356-337327 GCF_001266775.1 Austrofundulus limnaeus
GTTGTAATGTGACAAAATAGGGAAAAGTTCAAGGGGTATGAATACTTTTGCAAACCACTGTAAATATTAAAGTTAGAGCTTTAGAATTAGCTTTTGCTAAAGGTTTTAAGGGTGTTAGTGCTTTAGAATTAGGGGACCTAACTATTAAAGTTAGTGCAACTAATTTTAAGATTAGTGCAGCCCACCACTGGAAACACAAAATGTTTCATGAAATAAATAAAAAAGATGAGTTTGATYGGGGTCAGACCTGCGCTTGTCTCTCATCCAGTCCTTCAGTTTGAGACCAGGAAGCTCCATCCAGTTGGCCAGGCTCAGGGTCAGCATGGAGCCCTCCATGGCCTGCAGGGGGACCAGAAACACCGGAGATTAGAACTCAAATCAGCTGCTTCTATGTTTCTCTTTGAGTCGATGTGCAAATTAACTCACAAAGTAAAACAAATAATGTTTGTATATTTTACTCTCACCACAAAGACAAACACTGTTGTGTTACAGCTTCACTGAGCTGAGGAACGATTTTATTCCACTTTATGTGATCTTGAGCAAAAAAATGTGACCCATCACATCGAAATGAGGATCAAGTCCAAAAGTGGGATGTGGACAAATGTGCAGATATAGRGTTTTGATTWAAACRTGTGCAAAAATTACATTTTGTGAARATATAATGAATTAATGCCTTATCAATGCATCTTTTGAATGAACTGAATAAAATCCTAAAAAACATTTTAGAAACATTTTTTGAGCAGTAGCAGGAAAAATGCCTTAAAACTTAGAATTTTTCCCTGTRAGCTAACAATGTTTTTGTTTCTTTCCAAATAGGAAATCTTAATATACAAATAATATTTGAGTTTTCCTCTTTATATGTACATAAAAATGGACTCAATAAATTTACATAAAATTAGGATTCAGACCAAACAGTAATGTTTTGTAACCATCAGGACAGATTAAATCATATCTCTGGATAAGCTGATATCAGGATGATCCAGGTGTCAAAATGTAGCTTTTCAATCAGGAATCTGAAAATGTAATTAGATCATTTTGATCAGATTTGACTCGATCCTCATTTCAATATGAAGGATCACAAATATCTTCATGTTTTATCAATATTTATATATTTTCAGCAACCATAATCTATATAATCCATTGGATTTAAATTAAATTATTAATCTCAGCTGCATACATGCCAGGCTCCTCCAGGTGGGCCCTTTCCCAGGACCAGGTGAGGAATGGCGCGTGACGGTTCGTATCGCCACTCCAGCGGAGACACGCGGTCCAATCCGAAGTCGCTGTCGGGCAGCAGCAGCGAGTCAAAAAGCACCGCCACGGGATTGGACGAGCGCCCTTCCAGACCCTCGCACAGGTACTCCAGGTCCTGCAGAGAGGAGGGGCAAAACAAGGTTACACTGAGATTAAAAACAACACCTGTGTGTGTGTGCGTGTGTGTTTACCTGCTCCAGCAGCGACAGGTGAGGCTGCTCCGAAAGCTTGCTGTGCAGCAGGGGGTTCGGATGCCCCGCCTCCGGCGACAGGTAGGGRGTGTAACCTGACAACATGTACGACAGGCAGATCCCTGACGGGCCGTTACCTGAGAAACACACGGAAACGAGAAGGCAGGTGAGTTCTGGTTAGACACACACACACACCCACCAACACACCTGATGCTCATGTGTCTGTTAGCAAAATATCTCAAGATGATTGATTTTATTTAAACTCTCAGGAAATAAATCACTGAACACAGATAAACGCAAAAACWTCTCCAACTCGTCCAGTCTTAAAACACTGAGCTGATATTCTGGGTGGTAGCTGAGCGTCTTCCTCAACAAACAATCTTTGTCAGAAAAGGAGATAAGGATAAAAATAACGTTTTTTTGTGGAATTTTTTGAGTTATATTGAGAGCTGTAACTCAACAACAACGAAAATTATTATTTTTAAAAAAACATGTAAAACTGAAGATTAAAAACAACAAAAACAATCTCATTCAGCTCAGAAAAATAAGATGCATAAAATCTAAAAAGGCTGAAACACTTTGATTTCACTAAGTCATGGGATCACGCTGTCTCAAACAATTTTGACCTCGATTGGGACATTCAGCACGACTCAGCAGTTCTCAATCCATTTTATAGTGAATGAATGACTCAGCACTTTCATTTTCCTCACACTACAAAACCATCATCAACTGGATTATTTTAYTAAAAATTGAGCTTTTTGTTTTTCTCCCCTTTAATAAATCCTGGATTAAACCTTGATTGTTTCATTGTAGACTCAAGATTAATTCACTTTCTCCAACAAAAAGCTTATTTTAAAAGGCAGAAGCTCAGAACATTTTTGCAGGTTTGAGGTTCTCACCGATGATGACGACGGGCAGAATCTCACCAGGCGTCATTTCTTTGTCCTGAAGATCCATTTCAGCTGCAAAGACAACAAAAACAGAATCATTCACACGCTCATTCTGACGGTTTCTCTCTAACCTCAGATAAAAAAATACTCTGATGAGGTTTACACCACAGGAAGTGAGCGTGACATCACCTGCAGGCGTGTAAACTTATACGCGTCTTTCACCATTAAAGCACGACGAGGCGGTTCAATCGGTCACTCAGACCCGTCGGATCATGTTAACGAGCGAGCTCCTCCTCTTCCTCAGTTTATTTAAGAAGAGCTCTTATTTACACRGAAGAGTCGTGACTCATTCGACAGACAATACATCTGGAATTTGACCTTCGTGCAATATGATGCCGAGATTAGAACATGTTTTTATTTCCAGCAGAATGAAAAAAGGGCCCTTGAAAAGATTAATTTTAAATGAGCTGCGCAAAAACAAAAGATTTAGTTTCTACAGAAACAAAAACATCCAAATATTCCAGAAAATAATGTGCATTAAGAGCCAAACCTCCTTTAACAAGCTATAAAATCACTCAGAAAATTAGTTAGGGATCACTCTCAGCTACTACCTCGACTAATTTTAGCTCATTACCTGTAAAAGTGACCGAGTCATGAGAAAAAACAAACATTATCACCTGTCAAYCAAAACGACAGAATCACATTTCCTGGCTGCTCATTAAAGCTTCGGCTGAATGAAGCACTGTGAGGTCAGCCGTGATCTCATTTCTGCAGAGTCATGCTGGGCAGGGCAGGGCGAGGGCAGCGGCCTGCAGCAAAACTGCAGAGTCATGCTTACTGAACACAAGCCCAGACATGTGAGGAGAGGCCAAACAGAAAAAAAGAGAAGCTAAAAGATCTGAGGCGACAGAAAGAAAAAGGAAGTGGGTTAAAGCAAGAAAAGAGTTGCATAAAAAAAAGGAAGGAAAGAACCAGAAGGAGGGGAGGAGACGAGCCGGCGGAGGTAAAAAATCGTTACATAAGCTGAGTGAGGAGAAGCTGGCAGCCGGCCCGGACTCACCGACCTGAGTGAGCGAAGCAGACACAGTAGCCCAGTTTCCCTTTAAAGCTGTCCGAATAATTAGATTCCTTCGTTCTCTGAAGGCAAACAAACACCAGATTTACAGCGAAGCTCCGACTCACTGTTCTGTCCACAGCTGGGAGAAAATATGTTTATTTTCTACAACTAAATCCTGCAGCTCAGATTCTATTACAGGATCATTTACTGTAAACTAGAGAAATGAAGCTCACAATAAAAACATCTTAGCTAAAAAAAAGATAAAGTTAAGTTTGTCTAAAAGCTAAAAAACAAACAGAAGATTAGCTGRAAATAACAAGGCTAGGTAAAAATGTAAAAGCAGCAAAAGGTTGGCTTTAAAAAKGTAGATGTAGCGAAACACTATCAAATAGCTAAATATGACAAAATGCTACCAAAAGGCTAAATAGAAGCTAACATTAGCAGAAGGGTATGCTTCAAGCTACCAAGCTGTTTTTGGTTCCTTTTGAAGCTGCAAAAGGCTAGCTAACATGTTAAAGCAAGCTAAAATTAGCAAAAGGCTGGCCACCAAGAAAATAAGTTGCAAACGGTTAGCTTAATGCTAAAAGCAGCAGAGAGTTGTGCGTCAAGCTACCTTTCCTTTCTGCTGTTTTAGCTTCTAGTCATAATAAATGTAGTAATATGCTAACTAGAGGCTAAACGTAGCAAAACTATGGCTAAAAGTTAAAATATAAAAAGCCTAGGTAATGATTAAAAGCAGCAAAACCTAGCTAAATAGCAAAAGACTGGCTAAAAAGACAGAAGTAGCAAACACTAGCAAAAAGCTAAAAATGCAAAAGGCTAATTGAAAGCTAAGTGTAATGAAAAGGTTAAAAAGAGCAAAAGGCTGCAAGCTAGCAAGGTTTTTTAATTTTAGATAGCCTTTCAAAGCAAGCTAAAATTAGCAAAAGGCCGGCCAACAAGAAAATAAGTTGCAAAGGGTTAGCTTAATGCTAAATACAGCAGAGGGTTTGCTTCAAGCTACCTTTCTGCTGTTTTAGCTTCTATCAAAAGCTAGCTAGTCAGGATAAATGTAGTAATATGCTAACTAGAGGTTAAAACGTAGCAAAAATCTGGCTAAAAGCTAAAATATAAAAAGCCTAGGTAATGATTAAAAGCAGCAAAAARCTAGCTAAAAATAGCAAAAGACGGGCTAAAAAGATAGAAGTAGCAAACACTAGCAAAAAGCTAACTGAAAGCTAAGTGTAGTGAAAAGGTTAAGAAGAGCAGAAGGCTGCAAGCTAGCAAGCTTTTTTATTTTAGATAGCCTTTTAAAGCAGCAAAAGGATAGCTAAAATCAAAAATTCGCCAAAGGCTGGCTAACTAGAAACTACAAACAGCAAAATGCTAAGCTTCAAGCTAACTTTCTGCTGTTTTAGCTTCTAATAAAAGCAGCCATACATATTAAATGTAGTAATAGAGTAGCTAGAGGATAAAAGTAGCAAATATATGGCTAAAAGCTAAATGCAGTAAAGATCTACCTAGAATCTAAAAGCAGCAAAAAGCTAACTAATAGCTAGTTAGGTAGCTGAAGCACATTTACGTGCATTTTTACTGAGAAAATATTTGTATATAAAAGTTAAATGTCTTTAAAATTTTCGTCTCCTGGTTGAACAGAACATTCTGACGTGAATTTCTCAAACAGCACCAAGTGTTCAGAAGCAGTTTGAGTAATCACACTACTGTTTCGGCTTATTTTCACAATAAGTTTTTTTAATCATCTTTGTAACGCAGGAAGTAAAACCACCTGCAGAACGGGAGCAGAACAATCAGAACAGGTGAGTCAGAAACCTTTCACACACACCTTATCAGTCTTGGCAGTCATTGATGAAAATCAGGTGGTTACAACACAATAAACCTAGATACTTGCTGAGGCAAAGGTAAAAACAAAGCTCAATTAAAACCTGGATTCCATCCACGGTTTGTGAAAAACGTGACAGACGAACAGTTTCCTGTTAAGATCTGTCGAGGGCACCGACAGCGATGACGCAAGACCTTCAGACGCCTGTTTCAACCTTAGATAATCCTGATTTCTACATTAAAAAACAGCAGAAAATATGACTTCCCTGGTAAATTACACAGATCAGCATCGATGCTAACTCAACATTGAAAATGCCATTGAGGAGCTAACGCCGTTAGCATCGAGTTTGTTTCTGGGGAATTTATTCACAATTTAAAGATTCTACAATCTTTATTAAACACAGTCAGATTAACAAACCCTCTTGAAGTGGCAGTTCAGATTAACGATCATAAAATACACTTTTCACCCCACCACACACTTTTACTGTAAAACCCTCTTCTGTTTGAGAGAAACAAAAAGTTTCCTGCTGAATTAAATCCATTAAAACATCTCATTTCACACCAACAGGTATCCACACCTGAGTGATGAGCTGACCAATCAGAGCTGACCGTTACTCATGAACCCTGACACTCAGTACGTCTGAGGTAAATGTTACAATAAAACACTGCAGAGGCTGTTGCTGCTTGAAGGAATCCACTGAGTTTTCCCTCTCAGGGTAACGATACAAATGTTTTACGTGCAGAACGTGGGATCCTCTCGTTGCACCAAAATGCAAAGTATTTTCCTGCACTTTTTCAGAGAACGCCTCAATGAAACCTAATCCACCTGCTGGACAGGTTTCCTCAAAGATGGTGGATCTTTAAAAAAATTCACTTTTAAAGTTTCTGACTTTCCTTTAAAAAATTAAATTAAATTAAATTAAAATTAAAAAGGATGACCTATATTCCAGCTCCGACAGGCGGCAGTTATTGGTAGCCAAAAGTCGTCCCTCCGTCTTTAGGTTACTTTTTATCACCATGACAGCAGAAAACACAGCAGGAAGCATCAGACCGACTGTAAACGAACAATGAAATCTGCAGCTCAGCATTACATAATCCACAATCTTAAAATCAACAAACTTCCTGTAAGTGGTGGGTTGTGGATTAGCCGCTAAATCGGAGATAATTGCTAAAAGAAATGATTTCAAAATCCCTCGATGGGTTCAGAAAATGATTAAAATCTGAACTGAACACCACTAAGATTACTAACTGTTCATTAAACACCTGAGGAATTTAAAAAGTGTTGCATATTTTGTCAAATTTACTTTAATTTTTATTTATTTAATATTAAAAATGTCAATACAATCCAAGATGGCCGCCACAGCTCATCAACCTTAAAAAAAACTGACCACAACTAGTCAGTTTTACAGATTTTACGCTAAAACTTCAAAAAAATGTGTTTGTTAGCAAAATATCTCACGAACTGATTAACATTTTGGAAACAACCATATTTAAAGATGGCCGCCACAGTTCGTTGACCTGAGACAACACAAATCTAGTGTTCAGTTAATAATACAAATATTAAGTTAAATGTGGTGTGGTAGTAGCTGAGACTGATCCCCAACACGGCCATAAATCAAAAATACAACTTAATGATTAAACAGCGACTCCTTTCATTTCATTGTGTTGAAAAATGGGTGGATCTTTTCTTTTCGTTATTTCTGGCACCTGATACACCGAAGCATCTTACTCCCGTAACGCCCTCAATGATTCCAGCCTCCGGGTTGTAAAAGTTGTGTAAACAGTGACCTAAAATCACCTCTTGAATCCACCTGTCACCTGCAGCGTCCAGACGGCCAAGGAGGGTTTATTTACAGGCGACGAACAAAAAGAGCTGCAGAGTTTGTTCCTTAAATTGATTAGGATTAAAAACACTTAACTGCTCAGGTTTTCTGCTTGTAAAAGGCTAATAAAATGCATGTTTCCTGGTAGTAATTAATGACTTTTTATGAAATGCATGGTTTAATTTGTTCTCTGTATTCATGGTTGCAGCCAGGTCAGGAGTCTGTAATCTACGGCTCTATAAGTGGCTCTTCAGACCTTCTTAAGTGGACGAAAAATAATGTTTAAATTAATAATTGTTCGTCTTAATTGTGGTAGAAATACGTGCAGGATCATGTTGATTTTAAAGTGTCTGTGACATGCCTATCCCTCAAACACAAAAAGTCAAAGAAAACATCTTTACTTAATAAAATTGCCATAATACACATGATTTTACCCATTTTGTCACATAACTGGCCTATTTTCTTTTAAATTTGGGCTCAGCCGAAGTGAAACAGGAAGTGACATCAAAGGGGAATTCAAAATAAACTCTCTGGTCTGTTTATTAAAACAAAATTATTTAAACTTTAACTCTTCTTCTCTTTGATAGGGACTAAAAATAATCTAAAGGAACATCAGATTCTTCTCTACAGTCTGTGTTTTAGCTTTTGTAGCTCTCTGTTTACATTCAGACATTCCCCTTTGACATCACTTCCTGTTTCTTCACATCTAAATATCTCAACAACCGTTCATCTCAGCGATGTGAAATTTGTTTTGCAACAAGTTATCAATGTTATCTTTCCAAAAATGCATTCATGTTTATTACAAAAACTTGCTGTCACAGGCACTTTAAGGTCATCTACATGTTTTATCTCTCGCTCTGAGCGCCTCCTGTGACCTGCAAAACAAAAATCCTTAACGACAACAAAATAAAGGAATTCTGAAAACAACCAAGGATTAAATTTTGCTCTGTGTTCCCGGTCATGAACTGTGACAAGGACACATGCAGTAAACAATGTCATTGTTTTAAAAATCAATTAAATGTGTCTGTGTGCATGGGCTTGCTTTTTATTAGATAACAGAGCCGGAGGTTTTTATTCCATTTTTGCACACTTATCTAGTCTTTAAATGTGTTTCCTGATATTAAACTTCATAATAATCAGATTAAACTTCTGTTTTCTGCTGTTATGTGCAGGTTTATTTAAAAAAAAAACAAATATTAAGTAATAAGAGAGTGTTTAATAACTTTTGATGTGCTTTTAGCAATAAAAAAACGCTTTTAAATTGAGTTCATTGTTTAAATTTAGCAGTAAAGCCTGGCGGATGTCCCGGGGAGTCAGCGGCTATGTGACCGGGCTGCAGTGATGACCACTCCCCCTACGCAGACCCACCCACCCCGGCGGTTAGGGCCGGACTGAATGAGTCACGAGCCCCTTCAGCTGCCGGATAATCGACCCTAATAACGGACTAATCCGAGCCGAGGGGCCGAACACCCTCACCGTCTACGGCTGCTGAAGCGGGGGGATAAACGAGTACTCACAGATACTTCCGGGTGAACGAGCCGTGACCTCTGCAGCCTCTCAGGAACGCTTTTAGCTTCTCTTCTCTTATTTGTCGCCTTTAGCTGCAGCTCCTCGGCTAGCTTTCATTCACTTTCTTCTGCACGCGGGGATGCGCGAGGCTTCTCTGATGTAAACCGGTCAACGGCACGTTCACGTTTTATAAAGCACACGCTGCTCACGCAGCTCACGCAGCTCGCGCCGCCGTCCAATCAGCAGCGGCCCCGGGGCTCCGTGGAAACGCCCACTCAGCAGCTTCTGACGTAAGAAACAAAGATCGTCTATTACAACAAGATGGATCAAACAATTTTTTAAATAAGTGGCAGACATGATTTTTTTCCCTTTACTCTGCACCCATTTCAATCAGAACTATTCTTTATTGTTGTTGTTACGTATATAATA
>NW_013952824.1:337576-343350 GCF_001266775.1 Austrofundulus limnaeus
GATCAGTAAGTTTTATAGATATTTACTTAAAAATGTGGTGACTGAGGCTAATCTACAACACATTTAAATCTTACAATTTTAACTGTTTGGAGGAATTTTTATTTATTTATTCTTTTGTTAGATAACATTACAGTTTTGTGTGTGAGTACAACTGATTTAACTTTTGGAGCCAATCCAGTTTAAGATGATAAATCATTTGAGGTTTAATTTGAGGTGGTGGTAGCTGAGAGTCATTCACAACACACACTCTGACTGCGACACTTTGTAATATGACCCATTGTTAATCTGCGTGTCTTTTTTAATTCCTTTTTTTTTTTTCAAACCCAACCCTGGAGGACAGTTCTGGCTTTTGGCCTACATCTTGAACCACGTGTTTAATGTCAGATCTGATGTGGGTCAAGTGCAGGTGAACCTGTGACTGTCTRTGCCGCTGTGGAGAATTTATAAAAACCAAGTTTGAGGTTTTTGTAAGCGACGTTTCACCTACCATCCTGTACGTCAGAGTTACAGAGTTAATGTTAACGATTCGGTGAATTTGACTGAGTTAAACGTGTTTTATAACAGTTTTATAAATAAATCATGATTATTAAGCTTTAATTCAGTCATGGGAGAGTTTTGTTAAGGAAATATTTGATGAAATGTAAAAAAAAAAAAAAAAAGGCACCAGAGAGTTGTAGACAGTCAAGATTCTGGTTATCGTCACGTTTCCTGAAAGTAAGCAGTTTTTTATGTTTATGGAGAAAATTTGACATTTGGTTGACAGAAATGTGGTTTTAGCCACACTGTGACGTTCAAGAAACGTTTCTAGTTGGGATGTTTTGATTTCATTGTGCTGACGGTGCTGATGACTGCGGACCTTTTATCCAGCCCAGGTTCTGGAGTCACGAGGCAACCGTGTGATCTGAAACTCTCAGCTGAAGACCCTCGTTTTTTGACCTCTTCTTTCCTCTTTCATTGAATGAATGAATGAATTTATTTATTTGGGACAGTGTGCAATTAAAACAGAAACATCAGAACRTTTGATGCATTGCGTCAGATTTAGCCTAAGGCTAATTTACATCTGTAGYCCCTCATTCATGGCGGGACTTTAAAGATCGATGTTTCAAATGGACGCTAAGCTTAAAAAGACAAATAAACGACTACAACTCATCAGTTTTATAGTTTTTGACCTAATATTTGATGCGGTACRGTCATTTTTGTGTTTGCTAAAGTCAATTAGCTTTGATCAAGTTGACTCAGRAAGTTCCCTCCACTTGTTTCTGAGATATTTTGCTAACAAATAGACTTAATCCCCCAGATTAAGCGACTTGATTTATGAACTTTTACAGCTGAGAAAATTAAAGTGTCTGTGACATATTTTTTAATATAAATATGAAAGCATTTTTGTAAAGTAAACATCAAAAACATGTTGCAAACAAAATTTCCCTCCGCTGTGATGAACAGTTGTTGAGGTGTTTGCATGTGAAGGAACAGGAAGTGATGTCAAAGAGGAATGTCTGAACAGACAATTAACAGATTGTAAAAAAAAAAATCCAGATTATTTTGAGTCACTATCAGAGAGATGAAGAGTCAGAGTTAAAAAAGATATATTGTTTTAATAAATAAAGAGGACGTTCCTTTTTGCAATGATGATGTCACTTCCTGTTTCTCAGTTTGAGCCAAATTCTGMAGAAAAWKKKAMAWWRTGAGTAAAATCATGTGTATTCTGCCATCTTCCTTAAATATAAAGATGTTTTCTTTGACTTTTTGTATCTGAAGATGTTCATCGGGCTCTTTAAAAAAAAGAAATGAATTCCCTGAGTGGGACGGAGGTTTTTTTTAACTCGTCTCTGCAGAGTTCAGTGAATTCAGCGAACAAACCGACGCTCCGGTCCGTGGAGCTCGCTGCTGTCTGTCTGCGTCGCCGTCAGCGGGATCAGCTTCCACCAACAGAGATCACGCAGGATGAACAGATCAGAGCCAACAAAAGGGCCTCCGAAGGGTTAAAAATACATAAAATACTCACCTCAGCTGCTTTTCCAGGAACAGAGAGAACATTTGAACAAGACAGAGACGGGATAACTTTTCATCAGGAGGGGGGCCGAAAACTTCACACAGGTCCAAAGAAAACATCACGAGGTGTTCTGAAGTGTGATTTTCTGAATATATTTCATTTTGATTAAAACTCTGCAACCTAACCGTTTAAAGATTGTTAAAGTTGTTTATTCATAAACACATTTTGTTCTCAAACATGTTGATGTATAATAAAAATAAATGTAGGAAAAATGACATCATGTGCAGAACTGTGTCTTTACTGTTCAGCAACATGGATCAAGTTACTTTTTGAGTTTCATTAAAACGAGCCGACTGCATGAAATTAAATGTTTATATAAAGAATGATCATATTTAGGTTTGCAGATACTGACCCTTCGTTTAATATCTCACATGAAGGCGGGCGATAAACAAATCTTCAAGAAAAGCTGTTTTTATTTCAGTTTTATTTCTTGTTGCATATTTTGTTCTGTTAATGGAAACAGATTTGTTTCTCAGCTGAATGACTTCAGGAGGAATAAAAAGGTCACATTTCTCAGCCAAGATGAAGAATTTGCCCCAAAGAAACACGAGTTTACAGATTTTTTTTGCTTTAAATTCTTGTTTGAATTTTCACCGAAGTAATTAATGGCAACAAAAACACAACTTTATTTCCTGATTTATCTGAATTAATTGACTTTAATTATCAGAGTTGATTCTTTAAAAGTCATTTTGATGCTTCAGACTCAGTTTTTATTTAAACAGAGGTGAATTTATAGCTTTCAGGGTTTGTTAAAGTGAAAACTTTAACACGGTTTGTGTYGAATGTTTGAAAGGTCCAGTTTAGGAGAAGGAGCCGGAGCTCTGCAGGATCACAGGATTAGTCATTCCTGCAGATCACAGTTATATAATAAACATAACCTTTTTTTTTTGTTAAAGCTGCTGAGTCATTTYGTGTCACACCCACTCCTGGAAAAATGAGAGTTGTTCAAACAGTTTTCAGGTTTTCATCCTTTTTTTCAAAGAAATTCTCTTTAGGTTTTTGTTTTTCTTTACTTTTCTTTTTTGATTAATGAGCTCTTCATTCCTGAACGGGCCGGGCCCTAACCGAGCCCATCATTAGCTGCACCTTTTGTTAGTTCAGACTTTCAACAACTTCTTTTAAAAGCAACTCCCAGCATGATGTAGCTTCTGTTGATTCGTGTTCTTTTGATTTGTTTGGTTTAGTTTGTCCTTTAAAAGCCTCGTGGACAGAAATATCTGCTGAATCACTGAAACACACCTGCTGTCCCAGTGCTCCTGCAGATGTATAAATAATTAAATCAATCATGAATCAATCAATAGAAGGAAGGAATGTTTTGCTACTTTTTAATTTTAGCCACAATTTTGCTTTGATTAGCTTTCAGTTAGACTTATACTTTTATTTACCCTTTTTACTTTAACTGGTGTTTTGCTACTTATAGCTTATTTTGCAAAATTATAACTTTTGCTAACATTTAGCCTATTTTATCCTGTAGCCTATTTTGCAAATGTAGAATTTTAGCTAACATTTAGTTATTTTAGCTTTCAGTTAGCATTTTGCTACTTTTATATTGATTGTCTTAAAAAAAAGCTCTCAGCTGCACTTCTGTTACTTCTAGCGAGTGTTTTGCTACTTTTAGCTTGTAGCCTATTCTGTAAATTTACAATTTTAGTTAACGTTTAGCCTCTTTCAGGTTTCAGTTAGCCTTTTCCTACTTTTACCTTGCTTGTCTTTAACTAGAAAATAGCTACTCTCAGCTATCCTTCTGTTATTTTAGCTGCTACTTTTAGCTTGTAGCATATTTTAGAAATTTAGCTTTCAGTTAGAATTTTTTCTCTTTACTCTTTTCTTATTTTTTGCGACAGTTTTGCTACTTTTAGCTTGTAGTCTACATTTTGCTAATTGAGAATTTTAGCCAGGATTTTACTCTTTTTAGCTTTTTATTGGTGTTTTACTTTCAGCTAGTCTTTCTTATTAGCCCCACTCAGATTCAACTTTTTTAATGTTAAACTTTGTTTTTTTCATAGAAATTAAAGTTTCTGTAGTTTTAAAACTACAAATTTGTTTTGCTGCTTTGGACAAATGACTTTTTTAACAAAATAAGATTAATTATTATTATTATTATTATTATTATTATTATTATTATTATTATTATTATTATTATTATTATTGAACCTGGATAAATTGTTTGTGTAAGAAATGCTGACATCATTCAAGTTTAATAAACATATCTTATCTGACAACACTGAAGATGTGATCAAATTTAAAACTAAAAGATTTGCAGCAGAAAGTTCAAACACATTATCAGCTGTTTGTTGTTAAACAATTTAATAAAAATACAAACAAATGAATGTAATTAATGTTTTGTTTAAATTTACAGTCAAAGCTTTGAAAACTTTCCACAGTTTTATCAGTGACTGTACTGTGACTAAAAGTAATTCGGGTCAAAGTTTGGAGAGGATTCAAACTTTTCCATTTTGTATTATTGGTGCCATAAAACCTGAAGGAGTGGCTCAGTTTATGTCTGCCGTTTGCTCCACTAATCWATATAATGTTGAAATCTTTTTTTATTGAATATCTAACTTTTTATACATTTTTAAAAAGTGGAACGAAACACATCAATATCATCATATGCACTGAAATGTTAGCAAACAAAACAAACAAACAAAAAACAAGATGAAATAACTCACCACCTAAACATAATTTTAAAAAAATTACACTAAATATTACATTTAAAGCACCTTTAGTTTGAGCTTTTCATTTTGGCTAAGATGGTTGAATATTTTCATAAATAAGTGGTTGAAATAAAGATATTTTAAATAAAATGTTGCTGATGAAATCTGTCAGCTGCTGCCCCCTGCTGGCTGCTSKTAGAACTGAAAGCAGATTAAAGCCTGGAGCGTTAAAATATGAGGTCAGGATGCTTTTAAATGTTTTAAAATTTATAGGAAAATGTTCCACATAAAACACAAAACATACCAAGTCTCTAACATATTAAATAAATAAATTTCAACCTGTTCTACAGCTCATAAATGTGCAGAACCATTACCTCAAACTAAAACCTGAATGTTCCTCCAACCAGCCGTACTCTGCCTCTTTTATTTATTGCACTTTTTTTGTCTTGCATAACTTTGTTTTTTCCTCTTTTACACCTTATCTAGTGTAAATACCATTCATAACATAATTTCACCTGTCTGCGTGTTTGTTCTGTATCTGTGCGAGCTGACATTCATACAATCTGTTCCTGTTGGTTGCAGAAAAAAAAAAGAGAAACCTCAGTTTCTGTTTCCCATTTGTCCGTTTATTGAGGCGTTATTATTGTCCAGCTCAGTGCACTCAGTCACTACATGTTCAAGTATTCAGGATCAAACATCAGTTCTTCATAAAGTTTTGTTGAATTTACACCTCAAACAGTTTCCACACTCTCGTTTTTATGATTTTCTGACATTTTTATGTCAAAACATCTGGAATTCCACTGGAATTTGTGCCGTTTTATTATCTGAATATTAATGAAATTATTGGATGTAAAAAAATGTTTTAATAATTTTAAAAACTATTTAAAATTTTATTGGTTTTATACTAACTTCTGCAAGAAATCTGTATTTTCCCTCTTAAATTGTTGCAAAAAAAATGAGCAAAATGAATCAAAAATGTCTTTATGTAAGTTAGTTGTAATTATGATCTGAATATTAATGATTAAAAGCATCGCAGCTTATTTTATGATATTATTATTATTAAAAAC
>NW_013952824.1:344149-346044 GCF_001266775.1 Austrofundulus limnaeus
GTATAGTCTGAATCGATAGAACGTATTGTTTTATTTGATAGATTTTTATTTCATAACTTTAATTAGTTTTGACTTTGATAGAATTTGCTGTTTCATTTGTTTATTATTATTATTTTTTAATCTTAATTAGTATTTTTAATTGTAAATCACACTTTAAAGTGAAAACATATTTGAGAACAAAAGGAGCAGACATAAGATTTTTCTTCTTCTGCTGCCTTTCATTTTGCATTTTTTTAACATATAATTTGTGTTTTATTGTAACGAAGTTTTCTTTATTTATTATTCTGAATTGTATTGTTTAATTGTAAATCACACTTTAAAGTGAAACCATATTTGAGAACAAAAGGAGCAGACATAAGATTTTTCTTCTTCTTCTTCTGCCTTTCTTTTTTTTCTAAGATATAATTTGTGTATTATTGTAACGGTTTTCTTTGTTTTTTATTCTGAAATGAACAAAATTTTTGAAGTGAATTGAATTTAAAAATCGGCGTTAATGAAGCTCAGTTTTCAGCGTTCGCTCCTTTAATCTCCTGAAGCGACACAAAGAGTCCAAACATGGCGACTCTAGCCCGTCCCTCTGAGCAGCAGGTACACAGCGGAGACGCTGATTGCGGCGGCGGTGTAGGCGAACACGGCGTTATAAACCGTGTTTGTCCTGATCTGTTCTCCCAGCGTCCTCCTGGTGTCCTCCAGACTCCTGACCACTGTCTCAGACTGGTCTGTCCCTGGACCCTCAGGCGGCGGCGGCGGCACGGCCCGTGCTTCCGTCAGCGGTTTGTTCTCCAGCAGCTTCCTGACCGCTAACAGCTGGTCCTCCACCCTGCCGAGGCCTCGTCCCAGCTGGCCCAGCTGCGGGGGCAGGGACTCCAGGATGGACGGGGTCTTCTGGAGGTCCTTTAAGGCAGACAGAGGCGGGGTCGGTCCTTCCTCCTGAGGGCCGCTTCGCATCGAAAAGCCCTGAGTCAGCGCRAGCCTGAGGCTGTCGATCAGGAGCCGCAGCTCGTCCTGCTGCGAGCGGTGGTTCCCGGCCTGGACTTTCAGGGCCTCCTGCAGGCTCTCCGGACCCTTCTGCGCCTCCAGCAGCAGACTCTTCAGCTCCTGCAGGCGGACGCGGTTGATGTACGTCGACCCCATGACGCCGATCAGGGCTCCCAGCACCGAGCCGATGACGGACCAGTTCTTGGTGCGCTCCGCCCTCGTCCTCTCCTTCTCGTGGCTCTCCCTGACAGCCGCCGAGAACAAGGAGAACTTCTCGCGCTCTGAGCTCTCCGCGTTCTCGTACGCCGTGCGGAGGCGGCGCTCCTCCTGCGGTCGAGACGAGAGACGTGAAGAGTTCCTTTAAAGACAGAAAAACTCTGCTGATCSACGCCGCTCCGCTCACCTGCAGCAGCTTGTGCTCCATCGTGGCCAGCTCCAGGTAGTGAGCCTCCTCCCTGGAGACTCGGTCCAGACGGTCTCGGACCTCTTTCAGCCGACCCTGCAGGGCCTCCAGGCTCTCGTGAGCCTCACGTACAATTCCTCTGGCCACCATGAAGGCAGATTCAGCCTGAAAACACCACCGTGTCACACAGCTGGACTCTTAAATTCTTAACCTGAGCGCCACCTTGAGGGCCTCAAAAGAACAACAGTTTTTAACTTTGGGCCGCAGAGGGCCACGGGACCGCACTGATTTTGAATAAGGTGCAATGCACTTTCTCACCACTAGTAGCAGTAGTGCACCACTCAGATGTTTAACAACTTTTTTAATATGTAGAAGAACCTTAGAAACCTGCTGAGAATTGAAACTTATTTTAAATTAAAAGTAGAAGCAAAAATTAAAGTAATTCATCAAAAAGCACCAAAGTTTGACACTAATATGAAGTAAAGCCTCTGTTTTTACCATGTAATATTTTAAA
>NW_013952824.1:346558-349599 GCF_001266775.1 Austrofundulus limnaeus
GTAATGTCTGACTGGGCCTCGTGCCACTTTATGTTCAATAAATTGGGCCCCGAGGTCAAAAAGGTTAAGAACCCCTGCTTTAAACCCCCTAAATATGTGATGAGTATATTTCTCATAAAAACTGATGTCAGGTTTTATCAGTCTGCTGACCTCTGTGACTTTGGTTTGAGCTTCTCGGACCTCGTTGAGCCCAACGAACTCCTCGTACCTCCCCCACCAGTAGTTGATGGTGGCACTGGCAGCCTGAGCTGACCTCTGACTCCACTGCCGCCCCAGCTCTCCTGCATGCTTCAGGAACAATAAACAAAACTGTGATAACTCTGTTGGCAGCATTAGTAATATGGAAAACTGCAGCAATAAACTTAAAATATATATWTWTTTGTACCTTCAGAACTGACATGGTGTGCTCCTTCACCACCTCAGCTTTACTCTTTGGTCCRGGAGAGGCTCGGTTGGCGAGGGGAGCTGGTTCAGGAGGCTGCTGAGCGCTGTAGCTTCGGACCTGAGTGATTTTCCTGGGCAGGTAGTGGCGGGACAGACAGTATGACCCACGAGCCCAGAGATGGATCTGAACTCCTCTGTAACTGAGACAGAAAACTTCAGTCAGTCATAACTTCTAAAACTGCACATGAAGCATCAAACTTAACTGGGTTTACTTACTTCATGGAGAAGGATTAGCAGCAGTCACAGGTAAATACTCTCTGTCCTAGCAGCTGCAGGACACACACCTGTGAAAACAATATGATAACATTTAGTTGAAAGCTTTTGACCACACAAATATWTAAGCTTTTGTTTTTAATCAGGCAAATAAAAGCTACTACATTTAAATTTTGAGGCATAGGTCTTGTTTCTCAAATGAAAAATAATAAAACCAAAACTAAAAATACAAAACTATTTCATCATCATCATCATCATTATTATTATTATTAGCAAAACATTTCCAAATAACAAAACACTGAAATCTTAGCCTTTCTTGCAACAGAAAAATCAGAAAGTTTATGCAAATATCATTACACAATACGACTTCAAACTTCAAAATGTAAATTTAAGTGTTAATYAAAAAACAAACATGGTAATATTATAGTTATCTTATATTTTTATAACACAGACTACAGAAAGAGAAGCTTACTTTTTGTTTACTTATATTTAGTTCGTTTCCAATTAGCTTCACGTTAGCATAAACCCGGCTATTTGACTTTTCATTACTATAACACGGTCGATATAAAACATAAAAGCACCAGAATGATTGTATCTGTTTGCGCTGAGATTGTCAGAGCCTTAAAGTTCCAATAACTGTTATTTGAAAACAACTTATCATCTTGAGGTTAAATGAAACAGCTAGTTGAGGTTTTGTTCAGGCGCATCATCAGGATTCTGTTTCCGGTTTCCGGGGGTCCTGGCAGTGCGGATTAAAGCGAGGACAGCTAGCTGTGCAGTTAATTTAATAGATTATCACTTATTATTRTTATAATCTGGTTTCAACATGTCTGGCAGGGACGGTGAGATGTTTTATATTAAAATTTATATTTTTAAATAAATATCAACATTTTAACTTGGTAAATCTCAGCACCGCGTCATTCGCTGTGTGGCTTAAGCTAACAATTGCTAATTCCGTTAAACCAAACTCCGTTGTTGATTTTMCACATTTATGTTTAATTAATTGCAGATAAAAGCACACATTAAATAAGTATTATTTGTAAATTGTGGGTTAATGTTCCACATGCACTCCTTCATCCGGCTTTAAAATCTACTTCATGAGTTAAGTTTAAACGAAAACTGGACTACTGATTGTGTTATTAATGTCTCTGGCTGCTTTAAAGCAATATTTTGTATTATATTTTTGTCAGGAGGCAAAAAGAAACCTCTCAAGGCACCCAAGAAACAGAGCAAAGAAATGGATGAAGTAAGTTTCATGTTTTTTTTTCTTCTCCCTACAGGATCTTCTCTGAGCTTGATGAGATATTTTCAGTATATAATACTGTTGTAGTTTAATGTTTTTTTCTTGAATGTTGCCCCTGGAAGCCATTGATTCTTAGCTATTCATTTGTAAATAATAAATCAGACAATATGTATTGAACTGAGTTTATGTCTGCAGGACGACGTGGCCTACAAACAGAAACAGAAGGATGAACAGAAAGCCATGGAGGCGATGAAGGCCAAAGCTTCAGGCAAAGGACCTCTAGGTAAAACCAGAAAAACAAGTCTTTCCTACTAAATAACTGACTCACACAAAATTATAAATATCCCTAATGTATACGTATTTACTACAGTAAATACATTGCAGGGTTCAAAGCTTTGTTTTTTAATTAAATGTCTAAARTAAGTTACACGATGTTAAAAATCAAGCAAATTCTTCAAACCACCCAGTTCATCTGTGGCTGCAGTCCGTGTTTACATGTTGCATCTATAAATGTTGACATTAACTGAAGCATCTGCTGCAGTAAAAGCTTTGACTCCTGGTAAAAAGTTTTGTTTTCTGTCTTTGCAGCGAGTGGCGGGATCAAGAAGTCGGGAAAGAAGTAAACTCCTCAAGATATTTGTTTRATCCATGTTTGACTTCCTGTTTGTGTAAATAACTCCAGTTCTGCTGTTAACCATGAACCCCCCCCCCCCCTTTAGTGCTGAACTCACCCTCGCTCTCAAACAGGAAATGACATCACCATTTTGAGAGATAGAAAGACAGAAACAGGTGTTAACAGAAAGACTAATAAAAACTCWTGTTTCAAATTTAATGATAGTTCAGATGTGATGAAAATCTGTAAACCTGGACTGGAAATAAAATAATAAAAGCCTGATTCTATCAGAACAAACATCCCTGTTAACTTTGGCCTGACTTGTTGTGTTGTAAAGTGGGAGATGTCAATAAAGTTTTTGTAATTAATGYTTTTTTTTTGTTATTGATTCATTGAAAAGCTCAGATTATTTTCAACTTGTTTGATTTGAGCATCGTAGAATTACAACACATACAGCCTCGAGTCGAGCACATTTACAACAACCTCAGCTGAACAAAGTGCTTCACAACAATCACATCACATTTAGTT
>NW_013952824.1:349851-353287 GCF_001266775.1 Austrofundulus limnaeus
ATTTTAGTAAATAATAATTAAATGTTTACTTAGTAAAGTATTTGAGTAACATGACGTCTTTCTTTGCAGTTTTTCATTAAAATATGTGTTTTTTGTGAACGCATTTTAGCGGTTCTCAAAGCTGGGTTCTGGGCCCACTCGGGGGTCATAAATAAACAAATTCAAGGACTTATGAAAGTTTATGAACAGCTAATTAAAAAAACATTTAAAGGCTTGTTTCCCACAGAAGCTGTGTTGATGCAAGGAGTTAATCTCTGAGTGTTTGAAGTCAAAATGAAACTGAAACCAAGAAATCTCCCTTCAGCTGCTGACAGAAACCGAGTCTCGTCTCTGAAGGAAGCAGCTCCTCTCGTAGTTTTACATTTCTTCTCCAGATAAGGAAGGCAAAATAAAAGAAGAAACTTTTATTCTAAAAGGAAACTTCCTGTTTCTGCTTTCTGTGGTTTCAGCTTCTCCCATAAAAGAAGAAAAAAATGGCTTCCCGCGCGGAGCTCTCCTGCCCCGTGTGCCAAGAAATCTTCAGAGATCCTGTCGTCCTCTCCTGCAGCCACAGCTTCTGCAAAGCCTGCGTGGAGACCTGGTGGAGGGAGAAAYAGATAAACCAGTGTCCGGTTTGCAAAGACTTCCCTCTGGCGAGTAACCCACCTATGAGTCTGACGCTGAAGAACCTGTGTGAGGCCTTCCTGCAGGAGCCGAAGTCCAGAGCTGCTTCTTCTGGGCCTGAGGACCTCTGTGTTGTGCACCTGGAGAAGCTGAAGCTTTTCTGTCTGGATCACCAGACGCCGGCGTGCGTGGTGTGCCGGGATTCCAAAACGCACAGCGGCCACAGGTTCAGGCCCGTCGACGAGGCCGCGTKGGACCACAGAGACCGGATCCAGGAATCCCTCGGGCCCGTTCGGGAGAAGCTGAAACTGTGCGAGCGGCTGAAAGGAACCTGCGACCAAACTGCCARACACATCAAAGCCCAGAGCAGGAAGATGGAGAGGCAGATCAGAGAGCAGGTCAGGACGCTGCATCGGTTCCTGCAGGAGGAAGAGGAGGCCAGGGTCACGGCTGTGAGGGAGGAGGAGAAGCAGAGGAGTAAAGYGGTGAGGGAGGAATCTGAAGCTCTGAGCAGACAGATGTCTCTTCTGTCCAACACCATCAGAGAGACAGAGAAGGAGCTGCGAGACCAGGACGTCTCCTTCCTGCAGAGGTACAAGCAGACGTCAAACAGAGTGCAGCAGCGCCACCTGCTGRACGATCCCCAGCTGGACTCTGGAGCTCTGATGGACGAAGCCAAACATCTGGGCAACCTGAGCTTCAACATCTGGATCAGGATGATGGACGTGGTTTCCTGCGCTCCCGTGACTCTGGACCCGAACACGGCCCACCCGGGCCTCGTCCTGTCCGAGGACCTGACCTCCCTGAGACACGACRAGCGGCAGGAGCTTCCRGACAACCCAGAGAGGTTTGACGTGGACCGGGCCGTCCTGGGTTCTGAGGGGTTCACATCTGGGATCCACAGCTGGGAGGTGGAGGTGGGGGACAGCACCAGCTGGGGTCTGGGCGTCGCAGCAGAGTCCGTCCAAAGGAAAGGGGACACAAAGGCTGGACTGTGGACCATCAGGTTCTCTAACGGTTTATATGAAGCCATCTSTCCTTTGGATCAGCAGATTCTTTTCAACCTGAAGACCCTCAGGAGGATCAGAGCCAGTCTGGACTGGGAGAAAAGAAAACAGTTGTTCTGTGACGCAGATTCTGAAGCCCACATATTCACCTTTACGCCCAACTTGACCGAGAAAATGTTCCCGTACTTCAGCGTTAAAAAGCAACATTTAAAAATACTACCAAAGAGGGTCTCTGCAGACGTATTGTTTACAGGAGAAACTAACTCTAGATGGTTTCTTTTATATTTAAAAATTAAATTTTGGGGGGGATTTAAGGGTATAATTCAGTAAAATTAAAGGTGATGTTGGAAGTTGTCATTCTAACCTGGACTAAGACTTTTGGCTCTTATTTTACAGGGGCRGAGCTAGAGGGGTGGCAGGGGTAGCCCTTGGTTGACCACCCCGAGTGCCACCCACAAATAGTTGACAAGTGGGTGGGAATTATGGATTTTTTTTGCATTTTCATTCTCTGACGCTACTGTWCWGTATACATTTTCAGCTGTGTATGTTTAAAAAAGGCTGAAATATAGCCCTTTGTAACATTAGCATTAGTTGTTAGCTYATTTGGGATTAGCATTGGCAATTGGTATGTGATCATTCTTAGCTACTCCACAACAAATTTCATCTCAATAAGTCTTAAAATGGCTGAATTATAGCCTTTTAAAGTTAGCTAAGGTGGCCAGCTTGAATTTTTGATTAGCATTTAGAATTTGGTAAAGAATGTTTTCGATTAATTCTACACTAATCTTCAGCTTTGTATGTCTAAAAACAGGTTGTTATTGGTATTTAGCATGTATTTTTTTAGATAATTCTATATGATCACACATTTTCAGCTGAAGATTTCTTGAAACAGGTGAATTAAAGCCTTTTRGAGTTAGCAGTGGCAGCCATGTTGAATTTCCAATACAGAGGGCTTTTCTGGGTTTGTATGCTTCGCCCCTTAAAACCACCCTGGCCACCACTGTGCCACTTCTTGAAAAGAAGTCTAGCTCCACCTCAGTTATTAGAAATTAAAACTCGAGCAGGTTGTTGGTGTCAGAGGTCCAGTTTAATCCTGGTTCAGGTTGATCTGAACCAACAGGAATTTTGCTCCTCTGACTTGTGGGGGTCCTGCAAGGCTTCATTTTGGGCCCACTGCTTTTTAGATGTTAACTTAAATAAGGCTCTTTGTGTTTGCTGCTCCAAATTCTCTCCAAACTTTTAAATATTTGCTCAAGATCTGAGTATTGGGGCCTGGGTATGAGAATATTCATTTYTCTTTTAATYACRAGAATAAAGTCATAATATTATAAGAACTACAGGAAAAAGCAGTYTTACCACAGCATTAATATGAGGAATTTTGATCATTTTATGAAGTTATAATTTGGGTATTGGTTTTACAAATAAGGAAATACTTATTCTTTAACAAATTATCATCAGTAGCAAGCCTTTGAAATTATTGTGTCTATTTTGAAGACGTTATTCTCGTAATATTTCAAATTTTTGTAATGTATTGACATTATTCTCGTAGTCTTGCCGTGATACTCCATTGTAGGAATAAAGACGTATCTTGAGCAAACATTTAAAAGTTTGGAGGGATTTGGAGCAGCAAACACAAAGAGCACGACAGGTTTTTATTTAAGTTAACTTCTTAAAAGCAGTGGACCCAAAATGAAGCCTTGCGGGACCCCCGCAGGTCAGAGGATATTCCTTTGAATCAAGCAGAGCTGATGGTTTTTAATTTGTTTTGTTTCAATTTTTTTTTACCTTTTCTTTTAATAATCTTATTGTTTTTGACTGAATTGGAC
>NW_013952824.1:354152-358395 GCF_001266775.1 Austrofundulus limnaeus
GTCATTAATTTCTGTTTTAGAACAACTTTCAGCAGCTGAAATAGTTTTTTTTTCCAGATTTGTGTTTTTGAAATTAAATTTAAATCTTATTAAAAAATCTTTTATAAATTTTGCATATTTAAACTTCTTTTCTAAATTAATGTTTTGCATAATCCTGTCCTCTATCAGCTGTGTTTTTAATTTGAACCTCCAGAGTTTTGGACCATGGGAGCTCATCAGAACCTTGCCGTWCTGCTCGGCGTGGCCTCGTTACTGCTGAACGTCTGCTGTGATGTGGGCTGTAAGGGGACAGACGGACAACCAGGACAGGCTGGGACTGCTGGAAGAGACGGACTGCCTGGACTGAAGGGAGAGAAGGGAGATCCAGGTTAGAACCCGTCCAGTGGGTCATGATATTTTGCTTACAGACAAACAGTTTGAAATAACTGTAAAATATGTTCTTGTCTCCAGCTGTGATGATCCAAGGTCCGGTGGATCCGATCACCCTGTTGAGACTCAAAGGGGACCTGGGGAATCCAGGCCCCCCAGGGGACATGGGGGTTAAAGGTTATCAGGGTCAATTAGGAGCAACTGGTCCCGTTGGAAAGCCTGGTCCACCTGGTCCAACAGGGAAGAACACCGGCGCCGGTAAACACAGTTTGATGTTTACTGTTCTTTCAGATGAAGTAAAAGCTAAAATGAGCTAAACTGACTTAAAAACAAATACAGCAGCTAAAAGCTAAGATTAATAAAGCTGTATCAAAAAGCTAAAATTAGCAAAGCAGTAGGTAAAACACTAAAATTAACAGAATATTAAGTAAAAGATGCAATTACCAAAACATTAGCTCATAACTAAAATTAGAAAAACAGCTAAAAGCAAAAAAAATAGCATTACAAAAACTAAACTAAGCAAAAAAAAAATAGAAAAGCTAAAATCTTCAACTTAGAAAAGTTTAAAATGATTAAAACATTAGCTAAAACTAAAACAAGCAAACAAGTAGCTAAAAGCTGGAATTAACATTAGCTAAAAGATTTACAAGACGAATGCTGAAAGCTGAAATTAGCTATATACTGTAAGTCTCCGTTAGCTAAAATTATGAGAATAGTAGTTACATTTATAGCTAAAACCAAGTAGATAGAAGCTAAAATTAGCAAAGCATAAATTAAAATTAGGAAACTGTGTATTTTTTAAAAACTATGCAGATATATAACTGTTTTTCTACTTTTAGCTTAAGTTTTAGCATACATAAAATGAGTAAATTAAGTATTTTTAGATCTGTAGCCTACCTCTGGTTTTTGTCTTCTGCTCTTTTTAGCTAGTGTTCTGCTACTTTTAACTTTTGACTTTTTTGCTAAATGCTCTGCTTCTTTAGTTTTTAGCTGTTTTTCTGCTCCTGCTCAGCAGAGCATTAGCTAAAAGAGTTACAAGACGAACGCTGAAAACAGAAATTAGCAAAAACGTTCAGAAAAGCAAAAACAGTTAGACCAGCTAGAATAATGAGCACAGTGGCTACAATAAAAGCTAAAACCAAGTAGATAGAAGGTAAAATTAGCAAAGCATAAGCTAAAATGAGCAAACCAGTAGCTAAAATCTGAAGAAAAGCATTGAAAGTGGAAAAAAACTATTGCATAAGCTAAAATATAAAATGAGCAAAAGAACTACTGCAAGCCACATTTAGCAAACAGCAAATTTTAAACTAAAGCTAAAATAAGCTAACTAGCAGCTAAAAGGTGAAATTAGCCAAAGATTATCAAAAAAAACAAACWAACGCTGAAAGYTAAAGTTCCAAGAAGCTAAAATTATTAGACCACAGACAATAAGCTTAAGTTATGAGAACAGTAGCTACATTAAAAGCTAAAACTTATCATTACATAGAAGCTAAATCTGTAAGACAGCAGCTATAAGCTAAAATATGAGCTGAAGTAAAGTCCTGGCAGCAAACTGATACTTTCAACAGTAAGATGTCTGTTTGTTCTGTTTGTTTTATTTTAGGACAGGCTAGCTCGAATCAAGAAGTTCAATATTCGGCTTTTTCTGTCATCAGGAACGACAGCAGCTACCCGGTCTTCGGCCAGGTTCGGTCCAGCAGCATCTGTCCCAAATGTCTCGTTTCTGCATCCTRTTAGAATAAAAAATAAGGTTTCCAGTAAAAGAAAAGTGACGTTTACCTGATTTTAAATTTTTCAGATGGTTTTATTTACACACGGCTGCTTTTATTCACTTCTGGTTTATAGTTYTTTWGCTGTTTTTGATTATTTYTCGTTGTTTGTTTTAGAAAATAACCTACCAGACCGTGGTGGTCAACAAACCCGGTGATTTGATAGCGAACACGGGAATCTTCGTCTGCCGGGTAGCTGGGGTCTACTATTTCACCTTCCACTCCATTGCGAAGGTATAAAGCACACCTGTCTGCCGCTGTGAGCCCTGAGGAAAGGAGATGAATGAAAATGTGCTCGGGTGTGTGTGTGTGTGTGTCCGCAGGTCAGCATGTGCCTGGGTTTGAGCAGCAACTCCCTCGGCGACGACAAGCTGGTGTTCTGTGATTACAACAGAGACAGGCGCTACGAGCAGGTGAGTGTCAACAACAACATCAACAACAACAATAATATTAAACACTGCTTACAAAGTACCTCAAAGTAATACTTGAGTAAAAGTACAAGTATATTATCATGAAATTACTTTGGTAAAAGTTAAAGTCTCTAAGAATATGAACATTTGTTTAACCTCAAAAGTAGAGTTTTTTAATTAAACAGCAAGTTTCTCAGTGGATCTGTGCTCCACAATGCAGCCTAGGTGGAGTAGTCGAACACAGATCCTTCAACACAGAGCATCTTCAGAAGACAAGCTGATAAAATATTTTTTAAAAATCTGTATTGTTTGATACATARTGTATTAAACTTAAAGAACTGTATTGAATGGTTCGATACGGGTACATGTATTGTTGCACCCCTAATACCTAAGTATTAAAAGTAAAATATTGAGTAAAAATGCGCAGTTAGATTTTCCAAAATACATTTATTGGGAGGTGACCTCTCCAAAAACATTTTTTTTCCTAAAAACATGCAGCTGTGATGGTTTATGTACAAACTAATACAATATCAGAATGGTATACATAAACACAATTAAATTCACTCTACCCTGGATGCACAACTTTTTAGGATAGTATTTTTTTTTATCACTAACAAAATAGGAGAAATGACTTTCTACTTCATAGCTTTTTTAAAAAATGTAAGGAGTAGAAAATACAGATAACTGTGTAAAAATGTAAGGAGTAAAAGTTAAAAAAAATACTCCAGTAAAGTACAGATAACCAAAATTTCTACTTAAGTGCAGTAAAAAAGTATTTGTACTTAGTTACTTTACAACTCTGATGATAACGCTCCGATGTGTTCCAGGTGCTGTCGGGTGGAGCCGTCCTGCAGCTGGCTGCCGGAGACAATGTCTGGCTTGAGTCCTTCCGCGACCAGCAGACAGAATCCGACAGAAGAGACAGACAAGAAAAACACATCATCTTCAACGGCTTGTTGCTTTTCTCAAATCCACAATAAACTGCAGAGGAGTTCTGTTCATCTCTGAYCTTAGTCCATGTTTTACATCTCGGCTCTAAAATATTTAAAGTTGTTTTTTTTCATATTAAATGTTTTGATAAACTATCTAAAAGATGATTTCAAAACAATTCCCCGAATGAATCACAACTGTGTTGCTTTCCTGGAGAAACTAAACACAAGAACAATCTGTGAGAACTTCACAGAATTGACGTAAGACAAAAGATTACCATAAATGTTACGTTTAAATGTTAAACCCTGAATCTAAATGTAAAAGATAAATCATAAATCCTGCAGCTAAATAATAAAGCTAATGTTTAAGATTTTTGTACTGTAACACAGCCTTTGTCTTTGCTGCGTGGCTTTTGTTATGACATCATCATCCTGAGACATAAGCAAAGCTAACCGCGCTAATGCCGCTAACGCTTTGCTACAAGACATCAAGCTCACAGTTGCGGCCGGTGTCAGAGCTGCACGTCAAACTGCCGAACTGCAGGCACCATCCATACGGTTTTCAAATAACACAGTTTGAATTTAAAATTTAAATGCCATTTTCAGCAGCGTTAGCAAGGTTAGCATTTTGTCACAGGATGATGATGTCACAACAAAAGTTGCGCATCAACAGCAAAGGTTGTGTTACTTTCTGAAATACTTAAATGAAATTTTCAACATTTAGCTGCAACATTTATATGTAATTTTTACATTTAAATTTAGACAT
>NW_013952824.1:359513-361593 GCF_001266775.1 Austrofundulus limnaeus
AACCTCATTTTATTTTGGAAACACGTTGGCGGTAGTATCATAGTTTGGGTTTGTTTTACAGTAAAATCCTGAAATTTCTTTGTTGAAAACATTCTATCTGAAGTTAATAAAACATAAATAAACCAAAGTTTAWGTGCTGGAGAGATTCATTATTAATAATTGTTTTATTCAGAGGTTTGTGTTGTGAAAAAAACAAATCTCGTCTCTTTGTTCTCTGATTTTCTGCGACTCAATGAAACCTCCCAGGATTTGAGTCGACTTCCTGGGTCCGGCTCCAGAACCTCGGAGCTTCACTTCAGTTCGATGTGAACTTCCTGCACCGGGTTTTTATTTTCACTCATTCATCAGGTGAGTTTTAAAGATTTGTTACATTTAAAACACTTCAGTGATTTGTGTCTAAAGATGTTTGCTTTGAAATAATCACCCAATGACCGATTGTTTTCAGGATTTGTGTATTATTTTTTATTTAATGTTGAAACTACGTATTTGTTTTCTTGTAAAAATGTTGCATATTTAATTTTGTCTTCAGATTTCCTTTTATCCCTATTTTTTCTTTTCTTCCTCTCGTTTTATTCTCTTTGGACCGCTGAGTCAGCACTTACAGCATTTTCCAGTTTTGTTTTGATATTTTTCACACATTTTTATGCAGTTTACCTAAAATGCTCCTTTAGTTATTCTTGTATCAAAATGTTCGGCTCATTCAGGAGGTAAAATCTTTGACTTTTGTAACGTTTATATTTTTCAAAACATTTAAATTTAACATAAATCATGCAAACTGYTTAAATCTCACATTAGCAAACATTTGCTAAGGTTTAAAATTTATTTAAAAAGTAGCTAAAGCTTAAATAAACAAACCTGTAGCTAAAAGCTGTATTAGCAAAGTATTAGCTTAAATAGGATTTAYAAGATGAAATTAGAAAGAGTTCCAAAAAGCTAAAACTGTTAGAGCAGTTTCAGTAAGCTAAAATTATGAGAACAGTAGCCACATTTATAGCTAAAATCAAGTAGATAGAAGCTAAAATTAGCAAACCAAGTATTTTTTTTTAGAAATATGCAGCTGTTTTTACCACTTTTAGCTACTGTTGTGCTACTTTTAGCTTTTTGCTCATCAGCTCTGCTGAAAGTTCAGCTTCTTCAGTATTTTAGCTGTTTTTCTGTCTCTTCTCTGACAGATCCTCACATCCCGCACCTTCTTCTCATACTTTGTTTCCTTCTCTCCTCACCTCCTCGTTCACTCGTTCCATCTCCTCTCTCCTCCTCGTCAGCTCGTCCACGATGCTCCTCCGGCGTTTCCTCCTGATTGGATCTCTGCTCTCGKTGGCCGTGCATCAGCTGGCTGCTGCAGAGACGTGTTCGGCGTCAGGGAYGCCCGGAATCCCAGGTTTGTGCATTTTAAGGTTATATCTGTAAATCTTTTTGTTTTCGTATTGTTTATTTTTTTATCCTGCTCAGGTATTCCTGGACTTCCCGGCAGAGATGGACGTGAAGGAGCCAAGGGAGAGAAAGGAGAGAAAGGTACACAAAAACACACAAAAGCAGCCTGCTGCTTTTTATAACGAGGTTTAAATGATGTTTCTGTTCTGTTGTTTTCGTTCTGAAACTTTAGAATAAAAGCTTGATTTTAATAAAATTAATAAAAGTTGATTTTTATTTTACCTGCCAGGTGTCTGGTTTGTATAAACAGATTAGCTGCAGCCCACAGATCTGTGTTCTTGTTTCCAGGAGCCCTGTGGAGCGGCGGGACCCGGCCTCAGAAGGGTGAGAAGGGTAACCCGGGGCCGAGCGGTCCCCCAGGTAAACGAGGTCAGTCAGGAGAACCCGGAGAACCTGGCAGCCCGGGGCACGTAGGCCTTCCAGGAGATCCAGGAGAACCTGGGTATGATAGCTGAGGATGAAATTTAAATGATTTTTTAAAGGGATCCCCAAATAGCGGTAACATTAGACTCTATTTGATAAACATTTATTTTAACTGTAAAAATACTGTACGCTGTTTAGTTTTTATAAATTTTAAACTAAAAGTTTAAAAAATATTACATTGGCGGAGCCATTTTATTTACACGCAAAGCATTCTGGGTAAATG
>NW_013952824.1:362511-363458 GCF_001266775.1 Austrofundulus limnaeus
ATTTATTTATTTATTTATTTATTTATTTATTTTCTCGTGTGTCTGCAGGATCGTTGGAGCTCAGCAGCAGGTGGCCTTCAGCGTGGCTCGAGGAACCCCAGATTTCCCAGAGAAATCCAGCGTCATCCGGTTCACCAAAGTCATAACGAACATCAACGACGACTACAACACCAACACGGGACACTTCAGGTGAGGAACGCCTGGTTCTGACGGGCGGGGCTGACGTCACTGAGTCACACCGTCACTGTTTTCCATGAGGTCGGACCGATGTTTGTGTTGCTGTAAAAAAAAAAAGTCCAAAACATACACTGCAAAAACCGTCCATCTAACCAAGTTTTAAACTCTTATATCTTCAAATAAGAAAAAAATTTAGTCAAATCAAGTATTTCAAGAATCTTACCAAGTAAAATTTTCTTACTCCATTGGCAGACATTTTTTACTTAATTTGAGTCAAATTTTCAGACTAACAAGACAAATAATCTTACACATTCTGAAAACAAGATTATCGTTCTTACACAATCTTGTTTAATAAATCAGTCTCAAAACAAGATGAAAAAGACTTTTTGGCTGATATAAGATTTTAAAACTTTGTTAGATGGACATTTTTTTCAGTTTACAGCATTACTTTCTCCTTGTTGTTTTCTTCACCCATCATGTTGTCTTTTTAGGCCTGTGTGGAGCAAAAACAAGTTTGTTCAAAGCTAAAAAAAAATGGTTTAACTAAACAAAATATAAAAAATATTGAAATTAATAAAAATGTTCATAACTTGCCATTGTATCATACATATATTTAAAGTAGTAAGGCAGGCTGTTACATCTTATAATTTAAAATATATTTCAGGTTGTTGTGACCTATAATTGAAGTTGTATGGCAGGCCAGTGTATCACATAATTAACAATGTTTGTTAGGTCATGAGTGTCATATAATTTATGAATTTTAGTAGGTC
>NW_013952824.1:364088-366846 GCF_001266775.1 Austrofundulus limnaeus
ATGTCATTGTGTCACAATTAACATGTTATGGTAGACTGTTGTATCATATAATAAAAATATACATTATATATATTTTTTCAGTTTCAAAGGGTGTTGTAATATATAATTAACGTAGTGGCSATTGTATCATGAAATTAACAATAATCAGGCCATATGTGTCATATAATTTGGGAATTGTAGCAGGTCGTTGTATCTTTTAATTAATGGGTATGGCAGGCTGTTGTCATATAATAAAAAATACTTTATATAATTTTTTTTAATTTAAAAGATTTTTGTTTAGTTGCAAAATAAATTTTTGAACAAACTTTTCAGCCCAAGTCAGTTCCAAACTGGACCTCTGGRTAAAGCAGCTTCTTTCTTCAGATTAAAAAAACACCAACCAGATGTGGAAATTACCGTAAAGCAGCAGGTCAAATAAAATACCGTAACTGCTAGAGAACCTAAACCTCTGTGAATTAATTTCTGTAGATTATGGAGATCTGTAGCTTTCCATTTAGCTCGTCAGTATGAGAAGAGTCCWGGTTTGGTGAATTGTTGTGTTTGTGTTTTGTGCTGCAGGTGCAGAATACCAGGTGTGTACTACTTTGTGTTCCACGCCTCGTTAGAGGAACGACTCTGCGTGCTGCTGAAGCTCGACAACCAGCTGCTGACGTCGTTTTGTGATCACCGCCACTACAAGAGACAGGTGTGGTCCCGATGCAGCACTGGAGCTCGTTGTTTTTTTKTTTTTTTWKWGTTTTACTGATGGTGTACTGACTCTGTGACCTTGTCACTGGTTCCAGGTGACCTCCGGCGGCCTGGCGGTCTACCTGTCAAGAGGTCAGGAGGTCTGGTTGGAGACTAAAGACTACAGAGCGATGACGGGGAGACACAGCGGCTACAGCATATTTTCTGGTTTTCTGCTGCACCCTTACTAAAGTTCACGATGTTCAAACACGAAACTTAAAAACCTTCACACACTGTGGATTTGTTGTATCACTCACTTGTCTGTACCTCTGTAAACTAAAGTCAGTATTTTTTAATTTTCTTTCATCTGTTCAGTTAATAAATGAAAAAAAAAAAAAAAAAAACATCTGGCATCCAACTCATTAAACCCAATAAACTCACTGAAAGAGCTGAGAAACGTTCCCCCCCCCCTTTTTTACATAATTGCTGCTATTTTTAGCTTTTAGCTTGCTTTTTTGCTACTGTTGCGTTAGCCTTTGCTACCTTTAGCTTTTAAATAATGTTTTGCTGCTTTTAACAGGCCTTATGCTACTTTTGGATTAGCTGGTGTTTTGTGTTGTTTAGCTTTTAGATAGCATCTTGCTGCTTATTTTTTTAACTAAACCTTTACTGCTTTTAGCTTTTAATACATTGCCACTTTTAGCTAGGCTTTTGCCACAATTAGTTTTTAAGTTATATTGTTAATACATTCAGCTACTTTGATATTTTTAGTTCTGCCTACTTGTTTGATGTTTTATCTTTTAGTTAGCTACTTGTTATTTTTAAACTATAATTTTGCTACTTTTTAGCTACGGTTTATCTCTACTTTCTGATTTTAGCTACTTTTCTCAGTTTGGCTTTTAGTAGGCATTTTGCTACTTTATTTCTTGCTATATTTTGACCTATTTTAACTTTTAGGTAATATTTTACCATTTTTATTTATCCTTTTAATAGTTTTAGCTACTATGTAGTATTTTAGTATTTTAAGCATTTAGCTAGATTTTGCTGCCTTTAGCTTATTGCTAACCTTTTGCTGTTTTTAAAAGATCTTTTGCTACTTTTTGCCTCTGTCTTGTGGTGTGCTTCTTTTAGCTAGCTTTTTGGTACTTATTTTTTTACTTTCAACTTTAGCTGCTTTTAGTTTTTCGCTAATGTTTTGCTTTTCTTATCTAGATTTTTTTACAACTTTAAGCCTCTAGTTAGTATTTTACTCTTTTTAGCTTTTAGCTCACAGTGTGGGTGCTAGCTATCCCCTTCCTTTAGCTTTAACATCTGTTTCAGCTTCTTCAGCAAATCTTTGCGGTCATTGAAAAATGTAGTTCGTCTTAATTTTATGTTTTTTAATATCAGCTCATTCTAACACTTTAAATTTTAAATAAAAAGTTGATTTTCAAAATAAAACCGACGGGGTGAGAAACCCAGAAGGAGTTAAAAACAGGATGTGTGAGAAACTGAACGACCAGCAATTTTTCACAGGATGTTTTTATTAAAAATACTTCATCGTTTTGATTCTGCTGATGTGAGGAAATTAAATAATTTGTGGAACAGATACTGACTGAAGTCAGGAGCTTCGGTCTGAAAACACCGTCTGTTTCCGGCATCAAACAGGAAGATCAGAGAAAAACAGAACCAAACATTGGTCATTTGGAGAAAAGTAATTTTTTATATTTCTAAATCAAATTCAGCTGCTGCTGCTTTGTCATCAGTTCTCCATCAGGTTAAGAGCACGCCGCCACCGCTAATTACCCCWAGCAAACATAAAAGTGGTGCCGAAATCTTGACAGTGGCTAACTTTCTGYGTTTAGTTAGCTTTTGGCTACTTGTAGCTTTTGTGCTTCTTATTGGTTTTGCCTTGTCTTTTGCAAGTTATAGCTTTTAGTTACTAGCCTTTTACTACTGTTCACTTTTGTCAAAACCTTTGGTACCTTCAACTAACTTTTTGCTGCTCTTAGCTGCCATTTGGCTACTTTAGCTTTTAGCAAGAAAGTTGTTACATTCAGCTTGTGATAATCTTTTTAAAGACACCATTTAACCACTTTTAGCTTTTAGCAAG
>NW_013952824.1:367426-370879 GCF_001266775.1 Austrofundulus limnaeus
CATAAACATTGATCTGGCATTTTTGACTTCACTCTCCAGATTGTTCTCAGTCTTATTCCTTGTGTGGAAGTACACCAAGTCTGTGTTTCACAAACATCTCTACCACCTTCAGATTATAACAACTTTCTCTCTTAAAATTTAATTGGTTGTTTAACCACTAGTAGCTTTCAGCTACTGTTTTGCATATTTTAGCATTTAGCTAGCCTTTTGCTTAATTTAGTTGTTATTTAAGCTATTAGCTCGGGTTCTGCTGCTTTTTGCGTCTACATTTTCTGTTCTTATAGCTTTAAACTAGCCGTTTGTTACATTTAGCCTTTAGCAACTGCTCTGCTTTTTTCAGCTTTAGGCTACCCTTTTGCTATATATAGCCTTCAGCTATTGTTCTGCGTATTTTAGATTTTAGCCAGCTTTTTGCTTTAACTGGTTTCTAATTAGAYTTTTGTTACTTGTTCTGCTGCATATTGCTTCTTYTAGTTTAMATCTAGCCTTTTGCTACRTTTAAATTTTAGCTAGTGATCTGTTTCATTTAGCTTTAGGCTAGTCTTTTGCTAGTTTGGCTTTCAGCCATTATTCTGCATAAGAAGGTTTTTATGCAGCCCTTKGCCAGATTTGGCTTTTAACTCGCTTTTTGCCATTTTTGCCTGTATTTTCCTGCTTTTTGCTTTTACATTGTTTTCTGCATAATTTAGGTTTACACTAGCATTTTGCTACTTTTAGCCTTTAGTTAGCATTCTGCTTCTTTTAGCTTTAGACTGGCATTTTGCTATGTTTAGCCTTCGGCTAGAGTTCTGCATATTTCAGTATTTAGCCAGCGTTTTGCTTAATTTAACTTWCAGTTAGCCTTTTTGCTACATTTAGCGTTCAGCTAGTGCTCTGCATATTTTAGCTTTTAGCCAGCCTTTGTTCTCTGAAAATCACAGTTGTAAATAAAYGGTTCTTAAATCTGGCTGCAGCAGTTTTTCAGAAAATGACGCTGGTGGAGCTCCTCTGAGTTTCACTTCCTGTTTTCTTCCTGACTGAGCTGCAGTCGATTCTGTGAAAACAGCTCTGAACTGMCCGCTGCGCCTCAGGACCACAGATTTCTGAAGATGGTGAGAATATCTATTTAATCTGAAAGTATAAAAAAAAAACATTTATTTTATATTTTATTATTATAGTTTAACATTTTAGTTAAGTTAGTTTATTTTATTTCAAAGCAACCTGGAATCGACTGATCTGCGGTACGAGACGAGCTAAAATTTCTTTAACAAATCAGCAACAAATACGAGCTAAAGTACACAAGAAAATATAAAATACGTACATAAAAGTATCAAAATGTGCAGTGCATTTAATTAAATGCATATTTGCTAAAATTATTTTAATGAACAAAAAGTGTTTTTTGTAATAAATAATCTATTTTTAATTAAATTGGTTAGTTGTGTTTCAGCTTTTAACTAAATGCTTGTGTTTACTTTAGCATTTAGCTGGATTTTTGCTCCTTTAAGCTTTCAGTTGCTGTTTTGTTAGATTTAGTGCTTCATTATGGTTTTGATCTTAGAAACAATTCACAACATTTCCACCTATTTTTTGCTTTTTTGTAACAGATTTGTGGTTTTCAGACTTTTAGCTGTTTCAGAAACAGTTATTATTGTTTTAATTGTAATAATTATGTAACATATCTTTGTGTTCAGGCCCTCYGGTGGCTCGGCTGCTGTATGGCAGCGTTAGGCCTCCTGGTCCACCTGGACCTGGTTCAGATGCAGATGTCCTGCACTGGAGGGGTTCCAGGGATCCCTGGGATCCCCGGCAGTCACGGACCCGACGGGGTGGACGGTGGGAGAGGGGAGAAGGGAGATCCAGGTGAGCTCAGTGGATCGTCATCGTCTCATTTAAAAAATKTGGTTGTTTTTTTTTTGCTCCAGATTCTAAAAAGGTGTTTTATGTCTTTGAACAGGTGAGGCAGGTCAGCCCGTCAGGGGCCAGAAAGGCGCACAAGGTCTAAAGGGCCAACCAGGACGACATGGTTTGAAAGGGGACATGGGTCTGAAGGGGAAATCTGGACACCAAGGCCAGAAGGGGGAGAAGGGGAGACCATTTAATCCCACCAACCGTCAGAAATCCTTCTTCTCCTACAGACGAGCCATTTCCCAGTCACCTGATTTAGACACAACCCTCGATTTCAACAGGTCTGACCTACAGCTTAATGTTTAAAATTATTAATCTGCACCACCTTCAACAAAGACTGAAGATGTTTAAAGACAACATTTTTTTGCATTTTTGCTAGTCTTACTCTTATAGGTTGCCAAATGTAAAAAAACAACATTTTCATTAATTAACTTACTTCCTAGTTAAACATTTTTATTGTTATTTAGCTCTCTTCTTACATTTAGCTAATATTAAATAAAAATAAAATTTTAAATGTTGCAACTAAATGATAAAACTTTAATTTAAGAATTTTAAATCAGAACACAGCTTTTGCTGTTGATGCCAGCTTTTGTTATGACATCATCCTCCTGTAACAAAAGCAAATCTCAACATGGCTAATGCAGCTAACACTGCTAAAGCCATGCACACAGCTACAAAGCTAACATATACAATCAACTATGGAGACTAATCGGTGCCACTCACATTCATACACTGATGGGACACACATCAGAGGCATTAGGGGTGAAGCGTCTTGCCAAATGACACAACAACTGTGATAGCTACGGGGGATCAAACCGGCAACCTTCCGGTTCCAGGACGACTCCCCTAACCACTCTGCCATAGCCGCGCTGGGAGGGAGTTCAAAATAAAAGTCCCTGAAATATGTAAAGTAGATTTGCAAAATAAAAGTGTCACAAAATAAAACTACAATTTGTAATAAATAAAAAAATTATTATTAAATAAATTATAATAATACTTTAATAATGACATTATTAATTTATTTATTACTTGCATTATTTATTTATTTATTTATTGTATTTTGAATGAAACGGCTCTCCTTATGATAGTGGACAGATGAATAGCTGCTACATCAATGTTATTGAACAGACCTGTAATTCCACACAGACCCACCAAAAAATGTGTTTTAAAAAAATCTCCACTTTGAAAAACTTTTTTTAATTGCAATATTTCTCACTGTAAATTAAGCCTGTCACAATAAACACATCGATTAATCACATTATAAATTAAAATGAAGTTGATCATTTTCACTTTCCTGCTTGTTTTTTTATTTAATTATTTATTTTTGTTTATTTGTTTGTTTGTTTCTCCCTCTTTTCTACTCCTTAGCATAGGGAGGAGTGAACTCTCGTCATACAATGAGTTTAGCCACCATTATTGCCTGAGTGCTTTTCTGTGTAAACTAACACCTGATCAAGCACTTCATACTTGACTTTTCATCGCGTCACTGAGAGACGATTTGGCAACTTCGTAGTATGTAGGGACCTTTAGTCAACATCTGCTTTTGCTCTTTGTCTACTTCAAGAACAC
>NW_013952824.1:370889-372291 GCF_001266775.1 Austrofundulus limnaeus
GAATGAAATGGCTCTCCATACCCATGGGCAATGAGTCTGTTTATTAAGCTAATACTGTGAAATATTCAGTAACAGATGGATGTAAATTCGTCCACAGCAAGATTTTGCCTGACCTGGACTCTCAGTTTCAAGGAGAAACTCTGACAAACGGGACGTTCGTGAGTAAAATCAAAGGCGTCTATTTCTTCAGCTACCACATTTCAGCAAAAAGCAAAGTGAGTCCGAAGAGTTTCTCTCTGGCTTCCTCATATTGCTCTGTTTAAATTAAGATGAATCGCTCCAGCTGCGTGTGTTTAACCTTTCAGGTGTGCCTGAAAGTGATGAAGGGCAGCGACACTCACATGACCCTGTGCGACACGTCTGCGGGGTTCCTGGTCATCTCCGGCTCAACTCTCCTGGAGCTGCAGGTCGGAGACACGGTTTCTCTGCAGATAACGAAGTTCAACAATATCGTGACGACCCAGGGGAGCACCAGCCACACTTTCACCGGCTTCCTGATCTTCCCCACAGCCTAAAAAAAATAAATTTAAATATCACAACCTTTTCTGAAACTTTTATGTATAAAAAAAAAACAGTTTGTGTTCTGTAAACTAAAACACAGAATCATCATTTAAATGCTGCCTCAGCATGTTTTATCATCATAATACAACATATAGATATTTTAAACTGAGCTCCTGTTCTTATATTTTGCCTAACAGGAACAATCTCACTGAAAATTTCAAAAGACAAATCTGTTCTTGTATCAACAGTGGCTAATGTTTTTGTCAAATTAAACATGTTCCCATTAAGTTTTTTTTTGTTCTTCCATCCAGCATCCAACACAAATACAATGATAACATTTATTTTGTGTTGGAAAATCAAAGAGTTCATTTTACTGGCAGTAGCTGAACTAAACTCCCTTTTCAAATTGATTAATTTGCTTAAATCTTTATTTAAACATCAATATTTCCAAGCTTTGAGCTAATTTTATCAGTTTGCTTCGCTTGTGATACATTCATTTTTTAACAGTTGAGTAAAAACAATGAAAATATTTAAATATATACAAAATGCCAGGTGTTTTATATGATGAAAAATCTTATATTTAACAATTATTTGTTGTTTTTGACGTATCAAACTTGATTTAACGACGTTTTATGATTAATTACAAAAAATATAAAAGAGAGGCATCAGAACCACCTTTGTGTTTTTGCCTGTTTACCGCCATCTAGTGGTGAAAGGAAAATACAGCACGGACAAATCAAAGTAAGTAAGTAAAGATGTGTTGCAGAAAGTGCCTCCACTGTATGTGATGCTTAGCTTAGTGAGTTGTGCGGGTGCAAGAGATGTGTGGCAGTCGTCCCCCGGTCTGAAGGGGGCGCTGCATACTAACAGAACCCCTGTGTCCTGGGAGAGAGAGAGAGAC
>NW_013952824.1:374714-376150 GCF_001266775.1 Austrofundulus limnaeus
GCCCAGGGCCCTTTAGAGACCGTGGGCCCCTGGGCAGTTGCCCAATTGCCCATATGGTTAATCCGGCCTTGGCTCCAGAGAATGTGCAGCAGATGCGGGAATGGTTGGAGCTGGCTCACCAAATCGCTAGAGGAGCCCTGGGGGACTCAGTCACACGTGCAAAGAGACAGTATGACAAGAACTGCTTCCACACACAGTATAAAGTTGGAGACCCTGTGTGGTATCTCATTAAAGGGACACGTCATGTCAAGAACAAAGTCAAAAAGTTCCTCCCATCCTATGAAGGCCCATTCTTCGTCCTAGGTCAACTAGATGACCTAMTTTACCGGATACAAAAGAACCCAAGGTCCAAGGTGAAAGTCCTTCACCATGACCAGCTAAAGCACTACCGCAGCCGAGAGCCTCTGGACAACACATGGGTCCTGGACCAAAGTCAACACTGGGAACCTACCGAGGTTCCACCACCAACKTTAGAGGAGGACTCTGCAGACTGTGACCTGGATCTGCAGGGTTTGTTCTCGGATGCAATCAGTGGGGGRGCTGACTGTTCCCTGCTGTCTACCTCAACTGCAAAGGATCCCCATCCGGGAGTGTTTGTCCCATCCTCCCCTTCCCATGTCAGCCATGAGGATGGTGGGGGTGAGGTGGGATATTCACCTTCTRGGAGCCCGCRGTTTCGACGATCTAGGCGCRGGCGTAGAGCACCAGACCGATACGGCACATGGATAGTCCCAAGTAGGACCATAGACTCAACTTAAGGTTCCAGCTGTTCTAGTGTCCTGCGGAGTTAGCAAYAACTGTTCAACAAGGCAGCATATGACTGTTTCCTTTATTACTGTTCCGTTGTTCGAACTGCAAAGAAAATTCAGCTGAAAAGCAAATGGTTTATTTCCAAGAACATGTTCTGCTGTATGTTTTTTATACCTGATGGAGTTCAGTTAGTYTCCTGCCCGGTCGTCATAGATGCTGCTGAGTCATTTCTTACGTCCTCTTGCATGCAAAGTCCAATTTTACACATGTAYGTACTCCTTAAATGAGCTAATTATATCACTGGGACATGTGGTTCGATGCTGTACCTCACCCATGTGAGGATGATTGACACAGTTATCTCTTGTTAGCTATAGGGATTATGTATCAGTTTTGTGCATTGTAAGGCTGGAGTGGAATTATTGCTTAATTGCCATCCAGAGTGGGGGTAGTGTTGCGGAAAGTGCCTCCACTGTATGTGATGCTTAGCTTAGTGAGTTGTGTGGGTGCAAGAGATGTGTGGCAGTCGTTCTCCGGTCTGAAGGGGGGCGCTGCATACTAAAAAAAAGAACTCCTGCGTCCTTGAGGAACGAGAGAGAGACGGTGTGTGTGTGAGGCGGTGTGAGTGTGTAGATGACGACCGGAGCAGCGGCTGTAAGAAAAGTCTGTGCAGCTTTCACCTGTTAGCT
>NW_013952824.1:377593-378845 GCF_001266775.1 Austrofundulus limnaeus
AAGTAGAATGGGAGGCAGAGCTTTCAGTTATCAAGCTCCTCTCTTGTGGAACCAACTTCCAGTTTCTGTCCATGAGGCTCAGGGCTGGACTGGCCATGTGGCCCACTGGGCATCGACGCTAATTTATGGGCCGGTCCGGGTCTGCCATGAACCCATAAAAATTATTATTATTAACTGTGAAAGTGCAAGACTGTGTAACTTTGTAACTGTGTAAGTTTACAAACAGCACCCCATATACAATAACCAGCCTTGTCCACTAAGTGGCACTAGTGCACTTTTTATAAGATGCTGCTCTGCCTGTTCAGTGTAGTTATTGGGGAGAATGACTGAGAAACAGTCTGTTTGCAACAAAGTAAGACATTAATACGGTGGCCTGGCGTTCTGTTAAAATAAAGAGAAAATGAACCTGACTCCAGCTTTATTCCTTCAGGTTCATCACTGGTGATGCTGCCCTGCTCAACAGCAGCCTCTGTTTGTTCAATTACTTTTGTTAAATCTAATATTTCAAAACCCTGTTAGTTATGTAGTGCATGTGTAAATCCTGCAGAATGATGTCTTCTACAGCCGCTCATGTCTCTGACTCTACACTTCACCTCCACCCACAGCTGCACACTTCATTCTTAACTTCTGTTAGCACTAAGGGTGTTAAGAGATCCAGACCACTTGAAACATGATTTAAATATGCTGTAAATGAAAAAAACGTTAAGCTATATCAGAAGTCATATTTTACTACAGTTTGTAATTTAAATGAAACCTTTATTGTTTGAAGAATAGAAACAGAAAATTGAAACTTTTATAATAATTCTCTCATTTATGTCTTTAACAAGAACAATTCAACACAAACTTATTTTAAAGTCTCCTCCAGTTCTGACTAATAACAATTCTAAAGTATTTATCATCAGGTACAACATGTTCTAATGACCAGGTCCAGTGGACCGGTTCCTGACAGAGATCCGACCAGAGCCTCTTCCTGTCCTCTGGCTCCTCAGCTCTTCTCATTATTATAAAATCTGCTAATGGAATAATTTTATCTAATTAATAAAACTATATAATGCTGCTTAACTGAAGATTTTAGTTTCAGTTTTCCTGGGTAGCTTTAAGATCAATTTTAAAAATCCATTTTAAGAAAACTTCAACTGATAATTAGAATCAGGATTTGTCATGATTTGTCAGTTTTCACCTTGGTTTTCCTTGTGTTTCTATGTTCCCCAGTGTGTCTCAGTCCAGCTGCCCCTTATTTGTTTGATTAGTC
>NW_013952824.1:379473-383275 GCF_001266775.1 Austrofundulus limnaeus
GCAGGAGAGAGGACAGGAAGTGACGGGGAGGGCAGGAAAGAGGACAGGAAGTGACGGGGAGGGCAGGAGAGAGGACAGGAAGAGACGGGGAGGGCAGGAAAGAGGACAGGAAGTGACGGGGAGGGCAGGAGAGAGGACAGGAAGAGAAGGGGAGGGCAGGAGAGAGGACAGGAAGTGATGGGAAGGGCAGGAGAGAGGACAGGAAGTGACGGGAAGGGCAGGAGAGAGGACAGGAAGTGATGGGGAGGGCAGGAGAGAGGACAGGAAGTGACGGGGAGTGGTGGGCGGGGATTCACAGTGAGCTGAACTCAGCTTCTCAGTCCGACTGGAGCAGAGCTAGCCTCCAGGAAGCAGCTAATGCTAACGTGAAGGACCGCAGTTTGGTAAGTTTAAAGACTTTATCTTACAAACATGCATGTTTCATTATTATAGTCGGATTATGCCTCTATATATTCATATTACTTGATCTGGAAAAGACTTGTTTGTAGTTTAACAGGTTAGAAAGTTCAGTAACTGTCTATCATTGGATCACATTGTAACAACCACCTTCTCTGAACAGAACAGGACTGCAGTGTGTCGATGTTGGACTTAAAAAAAGATGTAAACCAGCCAGAAGGTCTTCAGGTAAAACTACTGCATTATGTAATGTGTAGATGGTTTAAATATAAGCACTACCTACACAACAAAAGTAGGATTTTAACAGGCAAATGTAGTTTGTTTATTCTGAAGATATGCTTCAGACAAAGTAAAGCTTCTCACTTATTCAGTCTAGTGAGACAAAATAGTAACTGTTCAGATTCAAAACATTTGTAAATGACTAGTTTTTTTTCTTTGCAGGCAGTTGTTCTATCGAAGATTTTATCTAATCTGGACATACAGTAAACCTGCACCAGCCTGTACACACACCATTGATCACATGTGGATATTTGTCAGAACCAAGCTGGGTAATTAAAGGGATCCCCAATTAGTTGTAACATTAGACTTTATATGATAAACATATACAGTATTTTAACTGTAAAATAAAGACTGTAAAAATACTGCAGGATGTTCAGTTTTTATAATTTTTAAACTAAACATTTAAAAATGTATTACATGGACGGGGCCATTTTATTTACACGCAAAGCATTCTGGGTAAATGATATCAACTAGGTCATCGGCATGAGGCTGCTAGCGAGCTATACCCACCCTGAAGGTTAATCTTGGACAATATCTGATGATCGACTCTTTTAAATGAAACCAGAGAGCGTTGAHAGAGAGGAGAAGGTAGAAATGACTCCGCCTGGAACTCAAAATATGGATGGAGGACCTCAGTTTAACTTGTTAGTTTTAGCATTAGCCCTGACGCTATCACCATATATATGTATTAGCTCAGCGCTAGCTCGCTAGCAGCCTCACACCAATGACCTAGTTGATGTAATTTACCCAGAATGCTTTGCGTGTAAATAAAATGGCTCCATCCATGTTAAAATATAACTAAAAAAATTACAAAACTAAACATCCAACAGTATTTTTACAGTCTTTATTTTACCGTTAAATGTTTATCAAATAAAGTTTAATGTTACAACTAATCATGGATCCCTTTAAGCAGACAAGTAACTTATTTTAGAATGCGTGGGCGTGTCCCTCGAGGATTGACTGACAGCTGTCAACACGTCGAGGAAGAAGTCCGAGAGCAAGGTTCAGAAATTTTTTTTGTCAGAATGAGTTCAAAAATGTAAAAAAGAACTAGCATAGAGCAAAACGAAGCTGGCAGAAATTCAGAAAAGATGATCCACAAAAAAAAAAAAAAAAATTCTCACGCTCCACCTGAGAGGAGAGGATGAGGTGTATGGTGGCAAAATAATGCCAGAACTCTCGCGAGAAAAAACGAGATTTCGCGCGCGCAAATTAAAATCCTGTGCGCGCCTTTTCATATCCGCGCGAGAGTGGATTGAGCTCCGCGAGCGGACATCTGCACTCGTGCGCACTTTGTCTCCTCTCGTGCACAGAATCTCTGCCCGCATGCGCGCACACACCATTATCCTCGCGCGAGCCTTTTTTTCCCATTCCCCCCTCACGCGAGCTTCGTCCGCTGCTCGCTCGCCAGTTACTTTTGGCAGAAGGTAGGCGGATCCAGGTTTGGGTTTCTGTTAATACACATGATTGGTTAAGGTCCCTGTCTTCTGTGATTGGCCGGCTTTAGAAGAAAGGCGGTAGAAGAAGCGTCTGCAGACTTGAGCGTGGTCAAAACAATGGTCAAAGCTAGAAGGCATGGCAGACCATCAAGAGGTGAGTCACGTCTATCTTGAAATGCTTAATTGTCTGTGTGTAACACAACTTWTCATTTTCTTTAGCTCAACATTTACTAAGTAACTTTCCAAACATTGCCTCCATTATCTGTCTGCAGTAGCACTTGGTAATTTGATGGCCCACCTAAGCTAACACTATCTGACTAGTCTGTTTTGTTTATATTTGTGCAGACACAGATGCAAAATGCTGCCATGCGGGTAGTTGCACTAATAAGAAGTGCCCTGGCTGAGAGTGACCCATCTACTCAAAACCGTAAGTGTGCTCTCAGCGTGGTGTAAGATTATTTAGCTGTGTCATTCTATAAATATGCCGTTTTATTTTTTTAATGGCTGCACAGTAATCATAAAAACACCACTGATGTGATTCACTGAAAATTTTGCAAATCATATTACACGTGGAGCTCATAAAAATGGACCTGCTTATGTTTAAAAAATAGGTGAACCTGATTTTAAGTACACTTAAAACGCACCAGTAATTAGTCTGTGTCCTAAGAGTAAAAACTATAATGAAAATAAAGCAAATGTAAGGAGAGGAGATTTAAGAGCACTAACTAATGCCATTCTTTGGTCAGACACAGTAAGCATGTAACAGTACTGTAATGTTACATTAGATTGACATATTGGCAAAATATAAATGTTGGACCAGGGTGAACATCACAATCCAAAATAAAACCATCCTGGATGGTGTTATAATCAAACTTAGGTATTGTTTAGTTTATAATTAAATTTAGGTATTGTTCACTCTTAAGTTCTATAATCAACATTAGTATTGTTTACTTTTGCATGAAGTTTATTCAGCAGTATTTTGTGTTAAGCAGCTGTGTGTTTTTGTGTTTTACACATTTTATTCATTTATTATTGTATAGGCAAACTGTGTGTCCTCTCTGTGAACTGCTGGAGTGGAGCAGGTTCTGACAAGCAGATGATGAGTTGCAGACAGGCTGAAGGGGTCTAGGGGAGTAAAGGGTTGAGTCCAGTTAGAACTGCATTCCTGAGAGAGCATCCTGTGTGTGTGTGGAAGAGGGGAATAAAGACAGGGCTGTTCTCCTCATCAGACAGACAATCTGCCAGCAGAGAGCTGAGTTGCACCGGGTTCTTTGAATCAGGTTGTATGGCTGTCTCATAAATGCACATTTATACTTTTAAACAATGCTGTATCTTATCATAACTGTTTTATTAATAAAGGAGGTTTGAACCTTTAAAAGTACTTTTATGTTATATATTTCACCTCGGTACCAGGTCCACGTGGGAGGATCAAACGAGCTCGGGCGGAGAGAGAGTAAGTTCGGTGTTTGTCCGCAACAATGGGAAGCGAAGTGTCTTCAACTTTAGAATTAAAAGGTTTATGATTTATGGATGGCCTGAAGGAGTTTAAAGCCAGACCAGTCTGTGTGGACATTTTTAAAGAACGGTCTTGTGAAAGAGGCTTAATTGAAATAGTTTAAAAAAAAGGTATATCTTTCTGGTTAGTGATTTAAATGTGCCAGCTGGCATTATTAGTTAATTGATTAAGC
>NW_013952824.1:390278-393626 GCF_001266775.1 Austrofundulus limnaeus
ACCTGGATCCGCCCACCTTCTGCCAAAAGTAACTGGCGAGCGAGAAGCAGAGGAAGCTCGCGCGAGGGGGGAATGAAAAAAAAGACTCGCGCGAGGGTAATAGTGTGTGTGCGCGCGCGGGCCGAGAGATTCTGTGCACGAAAGGAGACAATGTGCGCGTGCGAGCAAATGTCCGCTCGCGGAGCTCAATCCCCTCTTGCGCAGATATGAAAAGGCGCGCACAGGATTTAAATTTGCGCGCGCCAGATGTCTTTATCTCTCGCGATCGATTTGTCATGGTTCTGACGCCATAGGGGTGAGTGCAGGAACATGGATCAACAGCTGCGTGTGATCAGGAACTAATGGGATGGTCGTTCGGACACGATTTGATTAGCAGCTGAGGCACAGCCTGAAGCCCCCATCACTGTGTGCGGCTCCTCTCAGCTGTGCATTTTGCTGTCACTCACAGATGTTGCTTTACTTTTGGGAATTAAACAATATTAACAGCAAAACATACATTTGTTGGTTATGATCAGGATTAAAATAAAGGCGTGGCTTTGTTTTGTCATTTTTTTTGCACCACAACCTGCTATTCTTTCTGTTTAAGTGCTGGTTTTGTAGTTTATCATAAATATCTGAAATATTAAATTCAACACAGGATTACAAGATTCAAAACAAGGTTCTGGTGAATTAAATGAGCTAAATTTGTTTATATTAGAACCAGACTGAGACATTATTTCTATCAATCCATTTACTGATAAAATATGAACAAAATATTTTCATAACGTGTGAATTGATGTATAAATTATCTGTAGCATATCTGTAACTTCTGCCTCACTTATCAGCAGCACGTCAGCATAAGATGAACATTTTGAGCATGTCAAAGATTATTGTCCAGCCATCATTCTGACAACATATTCACAACTTTTTGTGAATATATTATTCCTCGGAGCACCGTACTTCTTAATTCGATCAGATACTGACCCAGGAAAGAAATGAAAAACTGTACTTTATTGTAATCAGTCTYAGAATAAATTTACCCACATTGATCTGAGTTCTTGTCTTATCAAAACCAGAATATCTCATCAAGACACAAAAACTGAGATTAGCTCATGTTGGCGCGTTCTCCACGGGCCATTTATTTACAGATTAAATTTATTTACACCTATGGCAAGCAATGAATGAATGATGACATGTTGAACCAGGTAAACTGAGAGAGTTTATCACAAATGAATGGACAAACAGACAAACAAAACAAACAAATGTGTAAACAAAAATAAACACTGAGAAGTGGTTTTGAGGCTTTGAGGGAGGTGAGGTTGGATAAGCTGCTTAGCTGTGGTTGTTTTAACTAGGGCTTCCTAGCTAAATTAAGGTCGAGAAAAACATTTAGTTTACCAACTCTCCTACAAAGATAAAAATCAAATCTAGGTCTGAGCACCTGTGTGTTTCACCAAGACAAGTGTTCACCTTTTCCTTTTTGTGTTCTGCTGTGTGGGTACCAGGAGGTTGAAGTCAGCTGTGGAAGACCATCTCTGGAGCTTGGTTCTCCAGACAGGCTCTTCATGCGAACTGGACGTCAGGCCGTCTTGCCTGGTAGACTCGACTGGTCCCTTGGTCAGAAAAGGAGTCTCTCTTTCTCTGGTGACTTGGGGTCTGGCTCTTCACAAGTGGCTTCAAGACCCTCAATTTGATCTTCACTTTGTAAGAAAAACAGACTAAAACGACGGATGAATTACCATTAGCTTATTTGACTCCTTTAAAAATCAAAACTCAAGGGCTGAGTCGAAGTGAGATGAGCGAGCTATTATGAGTCAAATGGCGGAGAGGTTGAATGACACCCCCTTCCCATACTGATCAGCACGGGGAAGGCCTGGCAAGAGGGGGTCTGCTGCTTCTGGTTTTTAGCTGTACTCTCGTCTGTGTGTGTGTTCTCCTTCTGTGTACTAACCTTTAAAACCTCTGTTATGGGCTCATGATGTGGTACTCATGATAACAACCTTTTCCTTTGAAGAGAGTGAACAGGCTTGTCCTTATGGGGGTTGGAACAGGAATGTGACAATGTAAATTCTTTCAGTGGTCTTCTGAGGCGCCATGGTGACTGTTGATATGCTAATTCGAAGCACAAAGGGCCATGCAAGATCCTTAACAGGTCTGAAATGAATATATCTGATTTCTTTCCCCAAAACAGTCATAACACAAGTTATATCCACCAAAAATTATAAATTGAAGGAGGAAAATGCTACATGTACATCTTACTGCAACGTGTTGGACAACATTAACATAAGTTGTCTAAAACGTCATAGTGTGACAGGGCCTTAACTTCACTTCTTTCCAGCCCGCCGTTGGGAAAAAGTTTTAAAATAAAAAATAACCTGAAGAATCTGGTGACTTCCTCCATGTTTCTGTCCCGGCTGYAGCTCAGGGTTCATGAGAGCGGCTGAAAGTTGCCACGCAAYGTCTCAACAACAAAGGCTCTCACTGGAAGAGATGCTCAACGAAGGCCATCTAAAGCCAATAGAGAAAGAGATCCCGCCTCCTCGCCATAAACACTGGGTTTGTGTRTCTTTGTGTGTGTTCATAGCCAGCCCAATGAACAGAGATCCAACAGAGAAACACAAAAAAATAAATACCTGTGTTAATGAGCATTAAAAATATTATCACCATTAAGCAWCGGCTGCATTACCGCGATAATGCGTTTACATGCCCAGCAAAAAAATTAATATTTGTGCTTTTACACACATTTTCTGCAATTATTTTTTCATGATATTTCACTAAGTGACAGGAAAACGCTGTAATATACAAGTGTTGTATTGTGCATTATTTCACAAAACAAAATACATAAAAAAATACTCAGAAAACAAACACTAGCTTTTCTCAACAAACTGTCCTGTGTGGACTCTCATGTGTGAGTTTAAACTACTTTTCCAGCTAAATCTATGTCCACAGTCCTCACATACAAATGGTTTATGTCCTGTGTGGACTCTCATGTGTGAATCTAAATTACCCTTCTGGCTAAATCTATGTCCACAGTCCTCACATACAAATGGTTTCTGTCCTGTGTGGACTCTCATGTGTGAGTTTAAACTATCTTTCCGGCTAAATCTATGTCCACAGTCCTCACATACAAATGGTTTCTGTCCTGTGTGGACTCTCATGTGTGAGTTTAAACGACTCTTCTGGCTAAATCTATGTCCACAGTCCTTACATGCAAATGGTTTCTGTCCTGTGTGGACTCTCATATGAGAGTTTAAAGAACACTTATGGCTAAATCTATGTCCACAGTCCTTACATGCAAATGGTTTCTGTCCTGTGTGGACTCTCATATGAGAGTTTAAAGAACACTTATGGCTAAATCTATGTCCACAG
>NW_013952824.1:394027-396100 GCF_001266775.1 Austrofundulus limnaeus
TGCTGGTTTCTGCTCCTCCCCAGTCTTCTCCATCAGCTTCTCCTTTCATCTGGTTAGCTGAGCTGCTGGTTTCTGCTCCTCCCCAGTCTTCTCCATCAGCTTCTCCTTTCATCTGGTCAGCTGAGCTGCTGTTTGGAACATCTCTGTGGTCCATTTGGTGCTGATGAAGCTGAGAGAACAGAGGCTTCTCTTCATCATCCTCACTCTTCACAGTAACTGCAGTGAATGAGAACTCTGTAGCATCAGTCTCCTCCTTCACACTGAGCTGCTCTCCCTCCAATCTGGTCCAGAGTTCCTCCTGTTCCTTCTTTATGTGGAGGGGCTGTGGGTCCTGCTGGTCCATATTGGGCCTTCCTCCCTCAGGAGCATGGACTCTAATCAGCAGAGTCTGCTGAACATCTGCGGGGAACACTGAAACACAGACAATATGGAGAAATACAACTTTATATTCACTCATACATCACTTGTGTTGCTTCATGTTCTGTGGATCTGGGACCTCGTGTATCAATGGTGCGGACGTACAAAAACCTTGCGTAYGCCATTTTCCACGCAAAGCTCCAGATGTATCAAAACTCAACTGAACGTGGAAATGTGCGCAGCCCCACGCCAACACCAGGGCTGCGTACGCACATTTCTGTGGTTTTGGTTCCATTGGCGACACTTAGAGGTGATTCTGAGAAACTGTTCATGATGTGAAAATGATTATTGTTCACACCAGACACACAAGATTAACAATTATTACATCCAWCTGGACGCAGTTAGATAAAGGACGCGCAAAGTTGTGCCAAAAATACATTTAACAGGAACGGATTCAGCCTTACTGGAGGATATAATAAATAGTGTAACATGCAGAGCTTTTATTTATAAACAGAATTTTGTGATCCACAATGACGAGTGGTTCATCAGTCGTTTTCAGGAATAATCCTTTTTCAGTTTGGCACTGCTGCTCTCTGGAGCGCGACACAGCGAGGAGCCGTGCGCCACACAGAAACAGTGATCAAAGTGGGGTTCCACAGGAGCTTTACAGAGGGAGCTGGCAGACCCATCGGGACTGTGCCAGTCCAGTCCACCCAAAGCYGAGTCATGCCCAATGGAATCGTTTCATCCAAATGATTCTAAAGGCAGAGTTATGGTCGCGCTGTGGAGCGCGCACCGTCGCCAGCAGTGGAGATGTTTCATACTTGGCGTTTACGTTGTTGTAGATTTCTCCAAAAAGACACATGGATGTACACTTTACAACTTGTGAAAATGCTGTAAGTAGGAGAGCAAAAGCTTGACAAAGAGACTGTGCGCGCAGCCTTTGCGGAGACTCTCCAACATCATGTGACATCATGAAAACTCTCCACTGAGGACTGCGCTCAGTTCCACTTTAATTGTGATGTACAAAACAAATGTGTGTGAATTCAGGCGTACACACTGTTTGATACATCTGGKTTTTTTTGTGCGTACGCCGTTTTTTGGATTTGACGTACGTCACGTTTCAGTAAGAAATCCACGCAAGTCTTTGTACGAGGCCCCAGAAAAAAACAGAAATTATCAAAAGTGTGGGAACATTTTAAACTAAACCAAAAAGACAACAAAGCTCAGTGCACGTGCTGCACATCCAAGATGTTTTAGTACTAAACAGAAAAGTCCTGACATCTCCTCCTGCACTTTGCTCCTGAACTACCAGAGACTTTGGTCTGTAAAACATACCTTTATATTAAATATGTGTTCAGAATGTTGTTATCGAACAGATCTGTCCAACTTTGTGTGAGTGACTAAACTCTCTCCTCCTGATGAGAGACTGCTGTGACGGGAGCAGGTCACAGCGCGCAGGCTGAGTCTTTCTGTGAGATTCACTGAGCTTTTCTAATTAAACCACATTAACTAATAGAACGTTTGTTTGCCCCATATTAAAACAAAGAGGATTCTCTGTTTAACAGCCCAGTCAAAAAATTATATATATTTTAAAAATAAAAACAGCAAAAATAAAAACAATTTATCATAAAGATCCACAAATTTCATTCACAATTTTATCAAAAAACGAGGTTCTTGATGTGTTAAACTTGTTTATATTTAGGATCACACAGC
>NW_013952824.1:396460-397794 GCF_001266775.1 Austrofundulus limnaeus
TTTTTGAATAAAATAGTCTTTTAAAAAAGAAATCAGTCTAACAAATAAAACATTTGTATGTTTTAAGTTTTTTGCTCTGTGTGAAAGACAGATATTTGCTGGTTGGACTGGAGAGTGTGGAAAGCTGGTTTAACAAAGGCCAAAGATCCAGAAGGCCAACCTACAGGAGCTGTCCATCTCAGGGACATGTTAGTCTAAAACACATTTAACCATGAAATGTTCAGTTTGTGATGTTTATATTACATACATCCAGCCCCTCGGCCTCTTAGGTAGTTTACAAAATTTATGCAGAGTAAAAAAATTAAATAAAAAACTTGTTGGACTGATTTGGCATGATGTCCTGAGACGTTGCAGCTGATAGGAGTCATAAAACAGAACAGGGGGACGTTAGATGTCCTGACGCCCCTATAGATAAATGTGTTAAATGAGTGAAGGAAAATATGAGCACCAAGCAACAACCCTAGGTTCTCCCTTGAGAACCAGACCAAAACTTTTATGTGCAACCTTGCCTATAAGTATATTGCCCACAGTGTCTAAAATCGCAGAGAAACTGGTAGCAAAACAAATTATTAATCACCTAAACACCACACCCTTTACTCTCCACCCTATGCAGTTCAGCTTTAGAGTCAATTACTCTACTGAGCAGGGGAGCAGATAGGATTTTTGATCTGGTGGGGACAAAGCATTCAGCAAATGATTTCCCTCAAAGTTATTTTTGTGTAATATGGGTTAGGAATGCGTGATATAAACGATATACGGTAGAAACTATATAAATTTGGCCTATGACAGAGATCTGTAGTCTACCGGCCATACCGCAGTAATTCTTTTTGATGACGTAACCAGCTGGAGTCAAAACAGAGGAAGCGGGAAGCAGCATGGCTGAGAGCACAAAGGAAGAGCAAAAAGTTGCAAAACAAATAATCTGGACCTGGTTCGGGTGTGCGAAAATGAACGCCGAACTGTTCACATATGTACGTGACGGCGCGTCGTCCGGTCAGCTGCCGAGCGACCACACTGCCTGCAGCGGGAGGAGAGCGGTACATGTCACGATCACACAGCGAGGCGACTGTCAGTGCAAAAAAAACAACAACCTGTAAAGCATAAACAGGATGATTGTCACCCCGCTGGAGCGCGCACAGAGTAAACACGTGGAGTGCAGAAAAAGTAATCTGCAAAGTGTGCAGAAAGGAATAAATACAAGCAATTTGTTTTACCAACTTAAAACGAAGGAGGTTCTTCCAAAAACCACATCCAAGGGATGCAGATATCTATTACATTAAAGTATTATGTGTGTGTGTGTGTGTGTGTGTGTGTGTGTGTGTGTGTGTGTGTGT
>NW_013952824.1:401058-402866 GCF_001266775.1 Austrofundulus limnaeus
CTCTCAGACTGAAGAAGTCTCTTGGAGGAGAGACGAAACGTTTCATTAAAGAAGAACCCGTCCAGAGGACCTATACAAATTTTTTTCCTTTGAGTACTATATAACATTTTAGACATATTCTAGACAGTTTATCAGCTAAAAAAAGTTAATTTTGGGGTAAGTTACTCTTTAAGTCCCTCCGGATCCCGAACCACTTTACACTTACAGACATTCATACATTCACACACTGATGGTGGTAAGCTACAGCCAGGGGAACTGACAGAGACGGGGGCTGCCGTGCATCAGCGCCACCTCTGACCACCATCAGTAGGCAAGGTGGGTGAAGTGTCTTGCTCAAGGACACAACGAATGAGATGACTGGAATGTGGGATCGAACCGGCAACCTATGGTTCCGGGACAACTCCCACCACAGCCACCACATATGTTCGCATGTGCAAATTTGCTCTTCATGTTGGTGCTGCCTCAATTTAGCTTAAAGTTTAAAGAAATAATAAAAATAGAAACTACAAAAAGCCCCAAATTATGACATTCATGCCCATGTCTGTGCAACATGTAAATTTCTTAACACAAGTACGTATTTAAAAGAGAGAATATGAACCTAAAGGAGTTGTGTCTTCAAGGTTCACCGTGAAAGCTATGGAATGTATATAGTTGCATTATTAAAAARAGGATTTCAGATCGTGTTTTGTGTGTTGTCACATGCTTTCTTGCTATACTGGAAAAAAAATGACCTCATGTTCTATTGGATTCTATTTGGAAAGTCTGCAACACATCTGACAAGCATTAAGAAGATATTTTGCTTCAACCAGAATTTAACAGCTCTAAACTATCCAAAGACCAGGGGCCTCATGAATAAAGGATTGCGCAGCTTTCACACTAAAAGTTGACGTGCGGACAAATTTAGAAAAGTGCGCCGCACCAAAATATTCAGATGTATAAAACTGTGCGCACTCATGTTCCTGCGCAGCTTTCCTTTATACATCCCAATGAATGTGGAACTGAGCGCACGTGAGACACCTCCTGACACGCCTCCATTTAAATATGTAAAACAGATGTAAATGTGTCCAGCGTGTGAGGTTCTCCTCAGATTGTCCTCTCTGTGGGATCAGAGATGATTTTTAGATGCAGGAAAATTATACAGTAAATGGAGAATGAGTGAGAAAACTATCTAAATAAGTAGTGGGCTGTAAAAATGAGTTTGCCACACGCAAAGGTGTGTGTGGGTGTTGGTGTGTACGCSCATGTGAAGCTGATTTCTTCAGTGGTGCATGAGGCTGAGAGACATTTCCACCTTTACACGTCTTTAATAAATGACTGTAAACAGAGAAACTTATGACTTTGGTAGAACTTAGACAAATATTTATTAAATAGTTGATGTGAAGAAACGACTCGCAGCACTGCGAGTTTCTGCCGCTGTGTGATTTATATTTAGAATCATGAAAACTCTCATTCAGATCAGCTGCATGGATCGACTCAGAACTAAAATACCTGATTGTAATTTTTTCAGTGTGATACAACAAAAACAAAAACAAAAAAGCACACTGTCCTCAATTCTTCTTGTGGTGATATCAGCCTAGAGAACAGCTGACACTGATCCATACGCACAACTTTACGCAGCAACAGATCTATTGTCTGCATCTTGTGGAGCTGAGGAATCATCATAGCTGAGCTGTTCTGAATCAATCTGCTGAGTTGACGTTTTTTCTCAGTGGGAATTAAAATGTTTCTTAGACAATTCCTCAGCTGTGTGTGCGCTCCGCAGGCCATGCGCTCTGCGTGTGTTTCCAACTACGTGACAACAATATAAA
>NW_013952824.1:403148-404707 GCF_001266775.1 Austrofundulus limnaeus
TCAGATTCATGACTTTGTGGGTTAAAACTGTCAACTGAAAAACTTTGCGTGGCTGCTGCACATTCTCACGGCAGGTGAAAAGTTCACGCAACGTTGGTTTTGATACATCACAACGTGGGTGTAGAACCTGGCACACGCAACTTTTTATGCGTACGCACTGTTTATACACAAGGGCCCAGAACATTTGGTCCATCTGCCTAATTTTGGACAACAACACTGTGGAACAAAGAGTTGGGGCTGAGCTGGTTTCACTCTCATTTTTTATAAAAACAATATCCAGGGGATTTGTATACCTGAAAAAGAAGCATTCAGGACAAGCACATGACATTCAGTTTCATCCTTTGTTTCTGGTTCAAGGAAATTTTATCAGGGATCATAGTATCAGGTGTCATACTTTCTCACACTGTTTGAGTAACAGGTGATACAGCTGAAAACTAAACATTGTTCATATGTGCATTTGGCATCACTCCAAACTTGCCTGATTTAGTTTACATAATTGATAATCTGCTCCTGTCCTTTAATATCAGACTCACCCTCTCATCAATTAGGCCTACATGTATTATCACATTTTGTAATATCAAGACAATAAATGCTTGCACACTTTCCTCTGTCATTGATGAGTCTCTGGATCTACATGGCCTTTTCACCCCTGATGACCTAACTTCCTACTATAATAATAGCCTCAGTACCATCCTTAATTTGCTCCCTTGAAAACAAAGTCTTGTTTCTTTTTCTGTTTCTACTCCCTGGTAGGGATGGGTATTGAAAGCAGTTCCACATTAATTTTGACSGGATCGATAAGCTCCAGCCTTAGCAGTGTTGTAAATGACATGACACATTTTGCATTGTTTAGAAAAAAAGAGCTCTCTTTTTCTCTCTCGCAGACTAGTTCTTCTATGTTGTTAGACTCAGAACAAAGGGGAGGGGCAGCTAACAACACAGGATTCCAGCGCTGATGCAACCTGCATGCGCAGAAAAAGACAAGATGTTATATTCAAAATGGTGTTCACAGAGTTAACTAAAAATTGGTGATGAAAAAATTAGCATGTCGATTCTGATGCTGTTGTACAATCAGAGCTGATTTAATAATTATCTAACATGCTTGTTTAGTACACTGATTATATCAGAACCCATCTCTGACTGGATGTTCCAGTACAGCACATTGTGGAATGAAGCAGTATGCTAAAACTAAATTCTCGATCAAGTAAATTTTGCATTGATATGGTCTGTGTCCACTCAATATTACTATCACGTTTTTCTTTGGATTATCAGTCTTCCAGGAATTAGATAATTAAAAGAAAAAGACGAAACAACTGGACATACAGTATGTTCTGTACCTGAACACATGTGGAGCTACAAGATTTAACCCTCCTACTGAGTTAGCTTTCTGTTTCTATCCGTGGTGTTTTGGGGTCGATTTTGACCCTAGTCTTACATTTAACCCAAAATCACCGCAAAACATTTTTTTAATCATAAAATTTGTTTCAGAACTTTTGGTTACCTTGTTAGGTTTCTTCTTTATCCACTACATATATACAGTACATATATATATATATATA
>NW_013952824.1:407090-408798 GCF_001266775.1 Austrofundulus limnaeus
CGCATATAACATGACATTCTGTTCCACCCTTCTGCGGTCTGTGCCCCTATCTGGCAACCCCCAGAAAAAAACCCTAAACCCGCCCCTCTCAAAGAGAGAATGGAATAATGGTGAAAAGATTAGGTAAGAAAAATTGATTCAGAATGCAGGGCATTTAAGCTTCAGTGGACAAACGATTATTTTTTTGTTCATCTGTAAAGAGGCGGTGGCYGTATTCAAAGAATAAAATCTGTGGCAACACTATGAATCCTGTCACAAAGACAAGTATGATAGCTTYCAAGGCCAAATGCGAGCAAACAAACTCTCAAAGCTAAAAAGTGGACTGTTAGCTCAGCAGAATACATACTGTGAAGAACCCAGAGAGGGTTATTTGATTGTGCTTTCTGGAAAACAATAAATTTTTACATTTAGGCACTCCTGCAATAGTCACACTTTTTCTGTTACAAACCGACTCCGGCCCCCCACCAGAGAAGGGAAAAGTTATGTGGCCCTTACAGGAAAACGTTTGGGGACCCCTGCCCTACATCATTCATCATCATTTTTGCCACATTTTTATTTTTAGGCTAAGTCACATGATGGCCAAGTGTTTACATTTGGTCTGCTTATGATTTTTTTCTGGGTTTCACACCTTTGAAAAAGCATTTCTGGTTAAGCACACTGAGAGATGTACAAAAATGTAAAAAATAAATAAAGACAGGCTACAACAATCAGCTGATATAAAGATCTCTTCAAAAGTTTTTAACATTACAAACACCCAAAAACATTTATCTTCTCCAACAGTAAGAGGTATTTTCAACTATAAACACCAGCTTTTCACATCATGTGTATTATGCAATATTTCTGTTTCTCAATCACTAAAATAGAAGCATGACAATACGTCTATAATGCTTAGAGCGGTGAGAGTTTTTAGCTATTAAAGAATGCATGCAGAGAGCTATTGCTGTGTAGCATCGGTCCTGATAAGTTCTTTTAATAGTGAGTTTAAAACTCATTTATCTGTAATTGTAATTCAGTGTTATTCTGTTTTAGGCAGCAAAATATTCAAAAGTAACTGAAGTGTTGCAGGCACTAGCAAAAACAAACCACTCTCCCCCCGTCAGATACCAGATAGAAACTTTCCAGAAAAAAGGGGTTGGTCTGTTTGTTTTATTGATGGGAAACTAACATTAAAACAATCTGTTGCTTTTGAATAATGATTATATGTAGTTTTAAGCGGAAAAGTTTCACTCTTTCTGAGAACGAAAAGTGACCCACAGCTGTTTGACAGCATCAGATAACAATGTTTAAAATACTTGAAAGTATTTTTCTCCCTCCAATTACTGCTAAATTCTTCCTCTGACAGTGTTACGCATGGTTACATTTAGAAATCAAGAATGTTTTACAAATTCCACAATACAGGGTTGCCATAATTGAAGTAAAGAATAAGGTCTCTAACAGGATAAGTTTACTCATCTTTTTTGTCTTAGAAGACCTGCAAAAAAATCAAAATGCACTTTTGACATTAAGTCCAGTTCTCCCACCTCATTCCACTTGTTGCTGAAAATGCTCACGGGTGAAAATATGAACCTGAGCTCAGGTTTAACTGTAATTTCCCTTCAGGGATCAAAAAAGTATCATTTATTTATTCAGCATCCTAGTGGATCAATCAGATGTTACAAGACTTATCGATAATCCAACATTCAGTTACATAACATTAAACATAAAAAAG
>NW_013952824.1:409771-411738 GCF_001266775.1 Austrofundulus limnaeus
AAAAAATTCAACCAAAATAATAATTTCAACCAAACAAAAATGCAGTTTCCCTCCTCTACCTCCTAGTAGGTTGGAAGGTACTTGAAGCGTGGCTCATTATGTTTTTGCACCTTTTTTTTCAGTGATTTTTGGTCAACTGCAGCATGAAAACTGTTGCACCAATCAACATGAAATAGCTGTGTTCAACCTACACTGCGTTATCCAAAGGTTTTATGACAGACCCCATATTTGAAGAGGGAGCTCCATCTAAAGAGAGGGTGTTTAGACATACAAAAACTGCTTATAACTTTTTTGTTGTTAAGCTCTGATGAAGGGCTGTCCAGTGAGCCCACCAATGAGCCACCGTACCTCCCTCGGACCCCCATCTTATCTGAAAAAGGGGTGTCTGCACATATAAAAATGCTTATAACTGAAATCATCCTTCACCTACCCAATCCCATGATGCATTGCAGGTGGAAGCTGGCTGTTCACACAGGAATGGAGAGCAGGAAAAAGAAAATGTTCATATTTCCCTTTTCCTTGACATAAAATTAACTTTTAGAAAGTTTTTAGGTGGGAATGTAACATTGCAGAACTCAAATATTTTGCTTTATTACAATTTTACTTCAATGTTTTTGGACATGTCCGTTGTCGCTACACTCTGTCTGGCAGCTATCAGCTGATCAGGCTCTTCCTGCAGCCGTCCGGCRGCTGAGTGGACTAAATAAATGCTACAGATTATTAACTCAGCAGACACAAATTTAAATAGTCTTCTCCCTGCTACAATCACATATACAGTTTGTCTCTTGGGATCAGCCTGGATCTCCATACTGCAGAGCATGTGCTTCTCCCTGGTCAAAGGACAGTGAGCTGGGCCACAGCTGGGACAGGCCTTTTTAAAATTATTTAAAAAAATTTTTAAACAGAGTTAAATACTTTAGGTTCTGTTTGGTAACCTGTTTAGATGTGAAACAATCTCTGTTGAAATGTTCTTTAATAAAAGTATTGTTTTTTTTAAATATAAAGCAACAACAGGACGTCTAGGATGCCATAATGTCTGACACTCATTATTCGAAGACAGAATAAATTGTACCCTTTTGACCATACCTACTTCTGTTATGAATATATTGTGCAGCATTACTCTCTACTACTACACAAAACCAAAGTCTTGTAAACACAATTTTTAACATCTTTGGTTCAAATAAATTAGTTAGCCTCAAGAACAGTGCAAAGATCCATGTATGAAAAATATGACAGGATAAACAAATCATACCTTTGAGCGAAATGCTGGATGGACAAAATAGAAGGCCTTCAAATTCCTCTTGTACCTGCAACACACAAAAGTAATGAAAACATTTCATAAAGAATTGCTTCACGTGAAGATATAAATCAGCAGTTGAATCAAACAACTGTCTGTGTAAATTGTGTATTAAAAAGAAAATATTTATCGCACAGCTTCTCTTGCCTGGACTGTTGTTTTTGCTTCAACACAGCTGATTTAAATGAAGCCATAATTAAAGGTTTCTACAAAACCTGCAGACATGCTGAAGAGGTAATTCAACCATTGAATCAGATAGGTTGGAGATGACAAACAATGAAAATATGAAGAATTGTGGCCGTCGAAGACCAGGATTGAACACCATTTTGTTCTGGAGGGAACATCCCAGTTCCTTGTTCTTCAAAAAGACAGCTTTATACAAAATGTGGATGTTCAGGTGCTCCACTGACCTGAACAAAAACTGCCCACAAATTTACATTAGCTTTACCAAGGATTGTACAATCATGATAAAAAAATAACGATTTTTTTGACTTGAACTTTATTGACTTTCCATCAAAAATATACTGCAGTTCCACACTTAACATAGCACAACCTAAACAGTGGTTAGTCCGCATGGATGCTTTGGAATAAATCCTCAAAACGGTTGTAAAGAATTACTTAATAAAATTAAAAAAAAATTATAAACACACACACACACACACACACACAC
>NW_013952824.1:411788-417043 GCF_001266775.1 Austrofundulus limnaeus
CACACACACACACACACACACACACACACACACACACACACACACACACAAAGACCCACAGAAACAAAGACCCACAGAAACAAAGACCCACAGAAACTGGCAAAATTACAATGCCCTCTAACCCAGATGCACTTCGGTAATTATAGCATTACAGTAGATTCATTATGGTCAAATTAAGTCTGAGCTGGGGATACCATTTAACCCATGTGAAAAGTAATGAGACCACTTTCTGTTGTATTCCTCTACTCCATCCAGTAATCTATGAGTCTCTCTAGGACAGCAAGTTGACCCAGGGACCTATACCAATGGTTTAGAGAGGGAATAGATGGGCCCTTCCTCTCCTTCACTATTAGCTTCCTTCCTAACATTACTGCTGTCTACACCCATTACAAAAGAGAGGAAAGCAGATGGCCCAGTGATAAAGGATCTCCGAGAATGTAGAGCCTACTGCAAAAGGGTATATTCTGGCCAACTATTTTTTCTAAAATTTTGTGAACTGATGACCAACATTCTTGAATTTTTGGACACTCCTAAAGCACATGTACCAGTGTACCATTACTCTTCTGATATTTCCAACAATCTGGCGTATCCAACTCTGTACAGTCTGTGGTGTCCAGAATCCTGTGTTTAATCTTAAATTGCACCCATCTCATTTTTAGTTCCCTTGACATTTTTTCCCCATGCCCAAGAATCGAATACCACTCCTCTACTGTAAAACTAAGGTTTAGATCTGTTTCCCAGGATCTCTTGAGAAACATAATATTGGGATCCAGGGCTGTCAACAACATTTTATAATAAACCGAGGCTTCCTGCCCATGACCAAACACCTTTTTAATATCTTCCAATTTACTACAGCTTACAGGAACAAAAGTGGAGGAGCCAAAAGTCATAATCAATAAATGTCTTAATTGTAAATATTTCCAGAAATCTTGMCTAGGTAACTTGAATTCCACAAACAGTGCTTCAAAGGATTTTAATGAGCTTTTCTCATATAAATCATCAATCACACATATTCCTTTTTGAAACCAGGACTTCCAAAAAAGGTGTATTTATGAATTAAATACCTAACTTATTTTACTGCAAGGTTTATCAGAGCTCAAACCAAGCAAAAAAAAGAAAAGAAAAAAAAAGTTAATGTAACCTCACCCTCTTAATGCCTCGGTCACATTTACATGAGTCAAAAAATGGATCAAGAACCAAACCTTAGCCGGTCAATCCATAGAGAGAATGTACGCCAGGGCCTTCTTATGAACCTCAAAGTGCACACAGGCCATGTGAAGTTATCACAGTAAGCATGGCTTGGTAGTTCAGGAAAAAGCAAACACGTTTCTCATGCAATACATTCTTACAATCATCAAACATTTTACATTTGTCGCTGAGAAGCTTTGAGTAGTCAGGAAATACCATTATACGGGGCTCTCTCCAAGTCAGATTTCCCATTTTGCATGCTGCTTTGGCGATGCATTCACGGTCTTGAAATCTCTCAAATCAAGCAATGATGGGCCTCAGGTGGGAGGGCTGGTTGCCCCGACTTTGAGACAGTGGACCCAGTCTGTGCGCCTTATCAATTTCCAGTARATTGATGAGTCCTGGTAATGTTGCTTTCAGAAATGCCACCATGTCGCTTCCTTCACATGATTTAAGAAGGGGTTCACTGCAGACTCAAAGTAGGTGTTTCTCAAGATTAGGCATTTCTCAAACATAAACACTGATTGGCTAGTTGCATTTGCTCTGTTTTTCAAAAAGTTGGTTCTTCTCTTTTGCTTTTTCTTTCACTTTTGACTTTAACTACTTTCACAATAATTTGAGCAACCAAAACTGCTTTTGTTTTTTTGAAATGAAATTGCAATGTATAATTAAAAACAATTAGTTCTCCCTATTTCTAAATGTCTCAAAAAAGGGCAAAACAAACAAACAAACAAACAAACAAACAAACAAACAAACAAACAAAAAAACACTACAGACTGATGTTGCTCTTATTTTGAAATGTAACCTGGAGCTCTTTGTTAAGAGAAGCGGAAATAATGAATGAAGACGTCGGGTCCGATACTGTCGATGTCTTCATATAGACATATAATACCGGCGGCTAACGTAATTTGCTGACTGTTAATATTCCCAAGTCTTCTAATTACCTCGGTAACAACAGTAAGTTTGTGAAACTAAATCTAATGATAATAAATATGAAAGTCCGATGCTGGGTAGAAAAGTAAGCTAATAATATAAAGAAAGGCCTAAGCAACGATCATCCAATCAGGTGGTGTGCTTGAGTAACGCCTTCTTTGCTCGTCCAAGTAGGTGTCCTTGAGAAACGCCCCTTTTGTGCTTGTCCAATCAGGTGTGTCCTCTGAGAACCACCTTCTTTTGAAAACACCTACTTGTCTGCAGAGATGCCTAGTTGCTTGATTCAGCAAAACCCAGAAAATGCAAATTATTCCTACACTCTCTGCTTTGCATGTCCTCAGTCTTCTGCCTCAGTATTTCAACTTCGGCAATGGAAGCCAGAGGCTTTGCCTCTTGCTTCTTGCATTCGTCCTCTAAAAAACACAGACGGTTCCTCCACTTCAGCAATCCGGCTAACAATGTCAGCAATTTTCCTCTCAAGTGAATTCATTGTGGTTCATATCTCTTCAAGTTTCTTGTCATGACTTTCAGTCTTCTCCACAATAAGAGCTGAAAGTTTAGCCTGTTCCTTTGCTACCTCACCAGATACACCTGAAGCCGTCACATTCGTAGTATCAAAGGGCAAGGCTCGGTTAGCTTGATCTTGAGCTAGGTTAACTGGTTTAGCAATAGCAACCTCGCCACTTTTACTGCTTCCCCCAAACACACTGGGTTTGACTGAATTTATGGTCATCTTTGACATGTCAATAGCGATAGTGATGATTTACAAAGAATAAAAACTTTTAAATAACACTATGGAAACTAGGAATGCGCAATATAAACGATTTACGGTAGACCGTATCGGTAACCGATATAAATTTGTCCTATGATAGAGATCTGTAGTCTACCGGCCAACCGCAGTAATTCTTTTTGATGACGTAACCAGCTGGAGTCAAAACAGAGGAAGCTGGAAGCAGCGTGGCTGAGAGCGCAAATGAAGAGCAAAAAAAAAACAARAACAAACAAACAAAAACAAAAAACTAAATATTTGGATCTGGTTTGGGTGTGCGAAAATGAACGCCAAACTGTTTACATATTTACGTGACGTGCGTTGTCCAGTCGGCTGCTGAGCGACCTCAATGCCTGCAGCGGGAGGAGTGTGGCATATGTCACGGTCACGCAGCAAGGCGACTGTGAGTGCAGGTGGTCAGTGCGAGCTCCAGTGGGACGCACAAAAGCTCACGGACCTCATTTCTCCTGTGGTCGTAGAGCGATGCTGTCTACAGTGGAGAAGCGCTGTGTGAAAGGGTGACAGTCTGACTGTCTTTCAAAAAAAAAAAAAAACTGTAAAGCACAAATGGGATGATTGTCACCCCGCTGGAGCGCGCAAAGATTAAACATGTGGAGTGCAGAAAAAGTAATCTGCAAAGTGTGTAGAAAGGAATAAATACAAGTAATTTGTTTTACCATCTTAAAACAAAGCAGGTGATTCCAAACAAAACATCCAATCGATGCAGATATGTATTACATTAAAGCGATTGTATGTATTGTATGTGTGTGTGTGTGTGTGTGTGTGTGTGTGTGTGTGTGTGTGTGTGTGTGTCTGTCTGTGTCTTTGATTGAACCAGGTAGGTCTCCCTTGAATTTAAATTTTAAGGGAGACTTTAAAGTTTACCCTAAAAAGGAGATTTTAAGGTTAAATTTTTTAACCTATACATATTTATACATTCCACTCATTAGTATGTGATTTATTTATTTTGTATTATAAGTTTCATATATTGTGATATATATCTTTACCGCCACCCATCATAAAGTATATCGTGATATGAATTTTTTGCCATTTCGCACATTCCTAATGGAAACCATACAGAATGAGTTTTATTTTTGTTGGTGCATATACTTCTGAATGATTACACTAAAGCAAAACATGAAAACACTTCAAAAAGATTCAAGGAGGCCAAAACTACATCTTGCTTATCACTTCACTAACCAGTCTCATGAGTCTAAACTTCGTTGATTAATAGGATCCCAAGACAATTCTCATTCAACACACCTCCCTCTTTGACAGAAACTCAGTTCTACCATTTTCTGGTGCATGTCAGAACTGGAGTATACTGTAGCCCTTTACCTTTGGCTGCAACCTTTCTTGCACGAGGCATCACCCCAGTGCAGTATGAAACCACATCATTTGCAAAAAGCAGAGGTATGTTGCTGAGCTCACAACGCTGTTGAGCTGGCAGCTACCCAGCTGTGGGTGGAAACCACAGCCTTTTTTAAAATTATGAGTCACTCTGAAGTTCATGATTTTGTTTCAAACAGTGAGATAACCAGGTCTTGGGATGAACCTTGAACACCAGGCATGTTAACAACAACTACAATGTTTTTACAAATAGTTCAATGAATAGTTATTGCTGTCACATTTTAGTAACATTTAGCACCAAACAGTGCACACTTGGCTAAAATTTCAAAGTAGCATAAGGTAATCTGGTATATTTAATTTCTATAAAACACAAAACTACTGGACAAATCTGGTGAAGACTGGATTTTTTTAGTTTTAAAACTAGGCAAGGATCAACTCTTGAGAGATAATTCAATGGAGACAGACACAATTAACCTTAAAAATCCATCAGTCTGATGCAGAAAGTCATTAACTGCCTACATTTGACCAGAGAGTTTTAAAAACTTTGGAACTTGTGTTTGGCTTCAAGTTTGCTGGTTAGTTCATGGGAACCAAATTGTGTCTGCTACCATTCAATAGCTCCACACCATACCATACCATACCATACCATACCATACCACTTTATTTCTAAAGCACTTAAAAAAACAACATAGCAGTTGACCTAAGGGCTGTACAAAAATATAAAACAAAACACGAGAATAAAACAATAGCACAAGTATATAAAAAATAGAACTCAAAATATCACGGATACCAGAAAAGAGTACAACATTAAGACACAGATGCTAGTTTGCTCTGGGTTAAAAGACAAAGAGAAAAAACATGTTTTTAAATGAGTTTTAATAACAGAGAGTTGGGGCCTGCCTGACCTTCAGCAGCAGTTCATTCCACAATTTAGGAGCCGCCGAGGCTCTGTCTCCTCTGGATTTATAAAAGGTGTTTGGGACTGCTAAAAGCATCCAGTCAGATGATCTAAGAG
>NW_013952824.1:417053-421766 GCF_001266775.1 Austrofundulus limnaeus
TACCATACCATACCATACCACTTTTATTTATAAAGCACTTTAAACAGCACAAGGCCAACCAAAGTGCTGCACAGTAGACAGACACAACAGGACATAGTTTCAATTACATAAGACTTCAAATACGGAGCATTTATATTTACAATACATATAGAACAGAGTTATGATACACAGTGAAATTTTGCACCATCTCACTCAGACTCAAASGCAAGGGAGTAGTAGTGTGTTTTTAAATGAGACTTTAAGACTGTGAGGGAAGGAGGCTGTCTGACATGTAGTGGTAGATCATTCCACAGTTTCGGACCTGCTCCAGATGCGAGTTAGGGACCTTCAAAAGCAGCTGGCCAGATGATCTAAGAGAGGGCTGTGGGACAAGTAGATGCACTAGATCGGAGAGGTAAGAGGGGGCAGAGTCAGTGAAACTCATCACTGCCAATTCCAAGAAAAAAGGCAAATTGCTTCAAAATTAGTTGTCTATTAAAAAGAAATAAAAAAGAGCTCAGGAATGCATTAAAACTTGATTCTTAAAACATTGTTTATAAGATGTAAACAGCTTGTGCTCCTTTCCATAGAGTAGGATGAGAACAGTTACTACAAAGAAGTTGTCATACAGTACAACTTTAAAAATGCCTTTATAAACACACCAAATTGCAAAAGTAAACACAGAAAACCTGCCAAGAGCAGTCGTCCACCAAAACTCACGGACTGAACAAGGAGGACATTAATCAAAGAAGCAACCAAGAGGCCAAAGATAACCCTGATGGAGCTGGACAGTTCTGAAGATGAGAGGATCTGTCCATAAAACAACTACAAGCTGCACAAAGCTGGGAGGGTGGCCATAAAAAAACGTGTTGTTAAAAAAATTAATGAGGCAGATCATTTGGAGAGTCTCCAACTTGTCCTTTGGCAAATTTCAAACATGTAGAAGAAGGTGCTTTGATTAAATAAGACTGAACTGAGTACTTCATCTCTATAGTGAAGCATCCTGGAAAACTGTTTGGAGTTAAATGGATGGTGAAATAGAGAAAAATTATATTTCTCTTCAAAATAAGGTATCTTGAGGAAAACCAGTTGAATCCTCTGAAGATTTGAATCAGGGTTTAATCACCTCGAGACACACTGCTACAGCAATGTTCTAAAGGTTTAAGAAGAAACATTTAAAGGTTCTAATGGGTCCACTCAAAATCCAGACCTCAGTTTTACTGAGAATGTTTGATATGACATTTTGTCTTCACAAAACCAACTACACTGCCTGGCAAAGAAAAAGTTGACACACACACACAAAAAAAAGGTCACACACTCAAATTTTTGGTTGGATTGCCTTTAGCTTTGATTATGGCACACATTCTCTGTGGCATTGTTTCAATAAGCTTCTGCAATGTCACAAGATTTATTCCCATCCAGTGTTGCATTAAATTTTCACCAAGATCTTTCATTAATGATGGTAGAGTCTGACCCCTGTGCAAAGCCTTCTTCAGCACATCCCAAAGATTCTCAATGGATGCTGTGGAGCCAATCCATGTGTAAAAATGATGTCTCATGCTCCATGAACCACTCTTTCACAATAAGAGCCCCATGAATGAATCCTGGCATTGTCATCTTGGAATATGGCCGTGCCATCAGGGAAGAAACAATCCATTGATGGAATAACCTGGTTATTCAGTATATTCAGGTCAGCTGACCTCATTCTTTGAACACAAACTGTTGCTGGACCTAGACCTGACCAACTGCAGCAACCKCACATCAGAGACCTTAACCCAGGTGGGGATTATTTGTTTTTTGGCCAGGCAGTGTATTAATCACTTTTATCCAGTTACTTAGTTTGACTGAACTGCCACATGTTTGAGTCTGTTGGTGGTTTTATCATGGGTTTTAATTTAAATGATGCAGAAATCTTTTTGTAACCGTCCTTYGTTCTGCAGCGACCCCAGATCATAGCAATTAGTTAAACCCAAGTGGTGACTTTTATTTTATTTTATTTTATTTTTTGCCCTGGCAGTGTATTTTGCCTCTTCGAAGTGGTAGTTATCTTGTGCAAATTAAAAACTACTACCCAAATTATTTTTAACTTCCACACCGTAGGACAACCAAACAGAACGGCAAGATGGGTGGATGAAAACCACTGCATTGCAATCAACTGAAACTCTTAGACTAGATAAATCCGAGATGGGCAACTGGCAGCCTGCATGACTTCCATCTGGCTTGCCAATAAGCTCTTAGAATTTAAGAGATGATTGCATTTTTTAAGTAAAATAAAAAAATAAATAATAAAAACTGTTTTTACCTTGGGAGGTGGAATATTTGTTCACAGAATTTCAAGCCAAACCTATAAGTTTAGTCTGCTTAGAAATGCTGTCTGACATGAAAGAGGTTAATACAAGTCGCCACTACAACACATTGCGCAAAGCTAATAGAAGTTTACTGAAGTTGCAAATACATTAACAACAGTCACTTTTTACCACAACTGCGCAGGAGTCTGCACTCAAGGTGTCTAATGTGGTTGAACTTCAGCTCAAGTAAGTGTATTTTTTGTTTGCTTTAAATGTTTTGTATTCTTATTCATTAAACAAGAATACAACTGTTATACATGCATTTGAGCATACAGTATTTTAAGTTATTGAACTGTACAATAGTTTGATAAACATGCAAACATTTTTAAAATGACAGTTTAATTACATTTGGTTAAGTGTGGAGCACTTTGTTACCCTCTGGTAGTGTCAACAAAAACATATGGTCCTTTCCATCTCTTAAGTTGTCCATCCCTGACATAAATGGTTTAACTAGTGAACGAGGGGTACGTTTAGCCAGTCAATTGCTGATGGGTAGCTAAAAAATATATATATCTAATTTTACAATAAATTGACATTTGAGGTTTAGTAGTGAAGATGAACATATTGCTTGGTTTCATTAGAGGTTTGAAGAATTTTTTTTTAAATAACATTGACATTTTAATATAAACAGTATTTGTTCTTTAACGACAGCAGCTTGATGACTAAGCAAAGTTCATTTAAATGTTAACAGTTGTTCTGAATGACTGAATGAGGGTTTCCCCCTGTTCCAGTGAAAGGGGAAGTTGGATGGAGGTGTCGTACTGAGCGGTGACTGACTGAATGGGGCATTTTGCACGGCACGCTTCCTCTTCACTGGGTCGCTGAACTGCAGCCTACAAACTGACTCAGACAGCAAATGGAGTAAATTTATGATGTAACATGAAACGCTAGGAATTTTCTTCGCACAAAACGTAAAAAAAGTGTTGTGAAACCACCTGAACGAACAATCAGAGGAACACAAGATGCATAATGACTGTGTGGAGTTTCCACACAACAGACATCAGCCACATAATAACTCAAAGGTAAACTGATCTCAAATGTTAAAGAAAATACATCCTTATTCAGAATGATTGCTGAAAAGTGCAGCATACAAATACAGGAAGTCAAATCTAAAACAGAAAAACCAAACTTTGATGGAAATGTACAATTAGAATATGGAGAACTGTTTGATTAACAGAAATATGTTTAACATAAAGACAAATATTTTCATTCAAACATTAACTTTTCCATACAATAATTTTATTMATACCTTTCAGAATTGACCATGTTGTTTAAAAGTTACATGTATGGATTGAGTCAACAGATTCCTTTACGACTGACTTTTTACCCTTATTGGTGGTGGTTGAACTGATTTTTTATTACTTGTTTATTTTTGTTTGACTGAAAAGTCTAATTCATGTAGTGAATGTCAAAAACAAATCCACCAATCCATCCATCCATCCCATTATCGTAACCCGCTTCTTCTTTCCAGGGTCACGGGGGTCACTGGTGCGAGGAGCTGGGTACTCCCTGGACAGGTCGCAAGTCCATCCCAGGGTCACAAAAACAAATCTCCCAATATTTATTAAAACAACAATTTAAACCAAAGACAGTAATTTTAATTCTTCTACAGACTTGGATGTTGTTGGTATTCTTCCTAAATTGACAAAACTTCAAGGTTTTAACCTGGGTCTCTTGTCAACTAATAACGGTAATAGAAGAAAAATATTTCCTTTGGGAAAAATAGATTTTCATTCTATAAATGTTTTAACATCCAGACCTTATCTTAACTAGACATGTAAAATCAAGTCTACAATAATTTTTATCTTTAACTGTTTTATAAACCTTTAGTGCTTCATCTTGTTGTTAATTTTACCATTTTTATTCATGATACAATGAAATTGATTCTTGCTATATCTTTGTAATAATTTACCATTAAAGACAAAGCTGGTTCCTCATCTTTGAGTAGTTTGGCCTGAGATAAGAATTCTCTGCATATCTTATGATCAATCACYCCTCGGTAAATARGAGTCTGKRTAAAAAGGTTAAATAAATGTTGGTCAGTAACTAACCTGGTGCCCCAACAGGTAAAAGTGTAGTGCAGGACAGAAATAGTTAATCACCCTTTCTGTTTCTCTCCTAACAACTCACTACAGTATCCTTACAGTCTTATCTCTGTTAAAAAGTGATTCAGTTATAAAAAAAATTATGCCCTTATGTGATAGAGTACCAACAATTTGGAAAAAGAAATTATTTGTAATTTATTTTGCAAAGATATWCTAAAATGTTGTGGGCAGATATGTTGATACTCTTAAAGTGTATCTTACCCCCCGTGAAAAGATAACTCTGCCCCAAGGCGAAATTTGAAAAATGCATCAAAGTGGGTAGGGGAGGGTGTGTGTGTGTG
>NW_013952824.1:422572-425280 GCF_001266775.1 Austrofundulus limnaeus
CCGTTAACCAATATGCAAATTAGCCTGCAGTACCACTACTCTACCCATATGAGCAGCAAAAAGACGTTTTTAGACCAAATATTACAGATTTGAACAAATACGCACAAACACATAACAATTAGCACAGAAACAGTTCTATATAATATTTTAGACACATTCTAGACAGTTATCAGCTAAAAAAAGTTAATTTTGGGGTAAGTTACTCTTTAAAGACACGTTTAGTTTTTGCAATTAACTCATGTTTTATTACCAATTAATAAACATTATTTATCATATGAATGTGTGATAAATATTAGACATTTTCTGTCAGAGATGCGCTCCCATGTAGGTGTCAAACTATAACTCTGGCAGTCTTGAAGTGTGAGTGACAAATGTGAGTGGGTTTAAGACATGTTGCAGACACACAACAGTGACCACCCTGAGACTCCTTTGAGAGAAAGGTTGTTGAATAAATTTGCTGAACATATTTAACCACTGCGATTGTCATGAGACATTCTACAGACTCCATTACAATTGACTTTTCCATACAGGTTTAAAATCAGGTGTTTGRTGCATTGATTTTAAGATTAAAATAAAATGAGATGGCTGTAAATGAGTGCTGCAGGCTTTGTGAGACAAATTTAATTTAATTTGGAAGCCTTGTCAACACGGACTGAATGGTTACATTCACTTCCTCCGCTGCCATTGCTTAAACTACAGACAGACTAAAATAGTGCAGAAAATCAAGGTCATCTTTCAAACGTCCTCCTTCTGTTCACTGATTGGCAGGTTGAAATTCTACTGGAGAAATCCATAACAATGGGAGAAATCCCAGATGGAGCAGAGAAGGGYGATTAGAATCCAGTGGAATTGCGCAGGAAGGCAATGGCCTGGTTAAAGTAAAATTGCATTGTGAAATTTTGTTTTATTGAAAGTGAACTCTATGATATTCTTTTAAGATGAAATGCTGGAAGGGAGGTATTTCTATCTGTTCTCTCTGCTTTAAAAAAAACCCAGAGTGCTACAGCATCATTATACTCTTGAAGGGAATTTCCATCTTTTTTTAAAAAAATGCAGAATCTTTGTCACTGCCTGGCCACACTGCATTAATTTTTCACCAAGATCTTGCATTGATGATGGTAGAGTCTGACCGCTGTGCAAAGCCTTCTCCAGCACATCCCAAAGATTCTCAATGACTCTGTGGAGTCAATCCATGTGTGAAAATGATGCTAATGCTCCCTGAACCACTCTTTCAAAATAAGAGCCCCATGAATCCTGGCATTGTCATCTTGGAATATGGCCGTGCCATCAGGGAAGAAACAATCCATTGATGGAATAACCTGGTTATTCAGTATATTCAGGTCAGCTGACCTCATTCTTTGAACACAAACTGTTGCTGGACCTAGACCTGACCAACTGCAGCAACCKCACATCAGAGACCTTAACCCAGGTGGGGATTATTTGTTTTTTGGCCAGGCAGTGTATTAATCACTTTTATCCAGTTACTTAGTTTGACTGAACTGCCACATGTTTGAGTCTGTTGGTGGTTTTATCATGGGTTTTAATTTAAATGATGCAGAAATCTTTTTGTAACCATCCTTAGTTCTGCAGCTGAGCTCTATCAACAATTTTACTGCCTCCATATTTTCCTTTAACAACAATTACTGTGAGCTGATAAGGTTTGTATATAATTTCAACATCTAATCAACAAGAAACACAATAAATGTTTCAGAATTTTTTTGTAAATAAAATGGTTTCTCTAAATGTATCTAGATTTGTTTTAACTTGATGTTTATCCCATGTAACAATTTAAGAAGAGATACCCCTAAAAACTGAAAGATGAATTGATATTTTTTTATAAACATCAAAATAYAATTAAATAAAAGTTAAAAATCACTGATTGTTTCTAATATCTGTTTATCCAGGAGGGTAAGAACTCAGACTGACTTCATGTCGACGATGTCATAGAGGTTTTTGAGGAAGTCGGAGTTCAGGTGGTTGTGCTCTCCGGTCAGGGTGTGGAAGTAAACCATCACGTACTCCTTCACTGTAATGTGATCCATCACATGGATAAAATACAACAGAGCCTGGAGACAAAAACACAAAGTAAAATAAACAGATGCTTAAAGGCCTGCAGTTTTTCTTTTGCTCACAGTTTGAGATATCTAATTTAATTTTATATTTTTACCTCAAACAAGCTGTTAAAACATTCTCGTAAAAGAAAAATCCTCACCCATTGATTGAACAAATTCAAACTGAACATGATAAAACAAGMCAACGTGTGTGCATTTGTGTTTTGTCTGTATGCACATATTAGCACACACCAAAATGAAGCCTCACACATCCAGATAGATTTGTTGCACACCTGCAGACATTCAGGAAACTTGAACAAAAATCTAATTTACTCTGAAGTGACATGTTTTTGTTACCTTTTCGAGATCAATGAGGGTCACRGGGATGTTTCGTCCAACCACAACCATCACGGTCCTGCCACACATATCCACACCTACAGACACAACATTAATGTAAAACACACAACCAGAGTTCGAGCTCACATAAAAAATAAAATTAAAAAAAATTGCCGAGACCCAAAGACCATCAACCACCAGGTGCTTCTGTACATCTCCAGGAAGATTTCCTAAAAGCCAGWGGGTAAAGTTTTTTATCTGAGTAATCTGGACCAAACAAAATATTATTTTGGATGTCTAACCTCTAAGACGTACTGACAG
>NW_013952824.1:427722-432966 GCF_001266775.1 Austrofundulus limnaeus
TTATTATGGTTTCAACATTTAAAAAATTCTTACGTAATGTAAGTTTATATTTATTTTTCTCTAGCATTTCTCCAATAATATTTACTAAGTCTAAAAAGACACAATCCACACGAAAACAAAATATGAAACAAATGGGACAAAAAGAAGACCAAAACAGAAAAGGAGGGGGAAATGTATAATATAATACGGCTTTTTTTTAAATTGTGCATTTAAATAAAGCAAAGCTTAAAATAATTGTAACAAAGTCATGGGGAGTTTTTTTTATCTATGTTTTGCAGTTTGATGCCAACAGAGTCTGCAAGAACAAATATTCATGAAAGTGCATTTTACTGTAGCAAATCTGTTTTTAAACATTTTTCATGAGTAACATTTGGATGCTAGCTGCTGCATGGAAAGGCATTTGATAATGCAGTCTGTTAGCAAAATATCTCAAACCAGAGGGAAAACTTCAATGAAACTTTAAAAAATAATTAGATAGACTGGACATTTACAAATAATTACTTTTTGGACTCACCCTAATTAAAGAAGGCTGTTACAGCAAATTAACTTCACCAAACACAAAAAATGGCTACAACTCGATCCTTTTTGCAGACATAGAGCTAAGATTTGGTGTGGTAGTAGGTGAGAGTCATCCACAACACATACAGTACTCTGAGTGCATGCATGGCTGTGGGTGTTATTGCATTAGTTTATAGGATGCTTCTTTCATTCATCAAGCAAATGAGCTTGTGTGTTTGATTAGTATCTGTCTCCTGTCTTTGGTCTGACTGATAAAATGAGTTCATCCTGGTCTGGATGCAGCCGGCTGATGCTTGTTTTTATGAGARGCTCAATCATCTGTACCACTGTATTTTTCTGCAGCTCCTCCCCTTTTCATATATAAATCTGTTCGACAAAAGCTGTAACAACTTTACTTTGGAAAAGGCTGAGAATCGGTCAGCGTGACAACAGTTTGACTCAGTCCCGTGTGAATTCAGCTATGACATTTATTTTTGTTTGAATTTTATGACGCAAAGAAAATCRCTCTGAGAGAAGATTTGGTTAAAGCTGATTTGAATACATGTTTCTGTTTTCAGGGAACTGAATAATATTTTTTTACCACAGTTCTGCTGTTCATGTTTCAGAACTAGAAGAAACAGACCAAAAACACTCACATTGGATTATATATTTATTATATAATTTCATTTATTTAAATGTAAACCTTTAACATTTAAAATATTGTTGCTTAAAATGTTACRTATAGAAACCTGCAGGAGGAAAATTTTGTTTTGGACAACATTTTCCTCAAAAACAAAGTAGTCTCATTATTTTTATGTATTTATAAGGTTTGAACCAGAAAAAAAAAGATCAGTTTATCAATTTGAACTTTCCAGCTGTTTGACAGCATTTCAACTTYGCATGATGCAGAGGAGCTTTGATTCAAATCACACAACAACACTGCCTCCTTCTGGTAAAAACAAACAACCACTGTGATGAAATTAAAAATCAACTAATCTGTGATTTCTTCAGCCCTCAGATCCGAGTCCAAAACACTTGACCTCTGATTTATTTATCTCCATGCGACTGTGTATTTCCTAAAGAAAAAAAAAATGTACGGCAGCCAGCTGGAAACTAGTTATGATTTTTGTTCAGCTGACTTTGGCAAATGAGAGAAAATCTTAATTTTAGAGCGTGCAAAATATTTACATATACAGCAGTGATTAGTGTTACTAATTAGAAAATCAGGACAAAAAGATGATGATTAAAAACATTTCTAAACTGCAGCTATTGGCTCCATTACTGAGGATCCACACCACACGTTCTCCCCAAGAAGAAAACCATGTAGTTCATCACTGTCCCATTACAACTRAGTGTTACAGAACAGAAAAATATYAACCTACTAAAAATGTTGKAAAAGTGCAATAAGTAGTCAGAAAAAGTGTTACTTGTTCGCAATTTATTTATGTTTTCTTTTGCTTTTTTGGAAATATTTTACATCATGTGCACCACACCTACCAGTCTGATATAAAGCCTTCAGGGCAGCGATGTCTGATAGATCCTCTGCTCGCGCTCGACACAACCATCGACTATAGCTGCAGAAATCAAACAAAGAAAAACTGCTGTACATCTGAGCATGTAGCATATAATAAATACAGAGAACATGCATTAAGTATAAGATACTCTTAAGCAATTAAGTATTTAGCCTGCTTTATAACTACCTTTGCAGTCACCCTAGGTTAGATGATTTAATCATTGCACAACTAGTTTTACAATATTAAATTATCATTGCTATGATTAGTCTGGGACATGTGTCTCAAATGATTTCTGAATATAAAGAAAATCTCAAGATGGAGCATAATTTAAAATGCCATTTTATTCAAATCAGGCTTAAATCTTATTAAATAATATGACACTTATGTTGCTATTTCTATATTTTACACAAGCAGCATTCACTGTAATACACATGAAATATTGAGAGTCTACAGTATATCAGAGGTGCCAACATGGAGCCATGCCAAATCATAATGATTGTCTCAGAGTATTTGCGTCGCATGGCATGCGTTCATTATTGGCAGTTTGTGCGCATATTTATCATCAAATAAAACCAAATAATAAAAAATATATGGAATTTATATATTTAAACTTCAAAGTACTTATACAAACCTACTTATTTCTAGATGGAGAGATTATAAGTAACAAGTGGTAAAACAGAGCTTATAAAATAGGTGTTTATGAACATAACTTTGCTAAACAGTACATACATCTATCATATGACATTTCAATGGCAGACATGCAATGAGCTCAGTTATAGCAAATAATGACTTCATCTTACAAATATTCTAAAATGGGGCTTATTAACACTTTTGGCAAATGGTACAACAGTACAACCCATTATTTTATGACTGTTCAGTCTCAGACATGCAATGAGCCCGATAATTAACAAATAATAGCTTGATTCTTCAATATTATATATTCTACATTATATATATTACATATATTATATATTCAACATTTTTGGCACTTCTTGTCATGACCAGCGGGTCAAACGTTTTTACATCCCTCCACATAAGAAAACAAGAACTGTATTGTGTGATTGGTCAGAAGTTTGTGGGAGTGTTTGTGCTGAAAGTGCTCGGATGATGCATTTTGCATCAACCACTCGCTTCAAACAAACAAACAAAAAAAAAGAAATAAAGCGACTTGCTTCCAGAACTGACTGTTGTACCAGGAAGCAGCAGTTTATAAAGAGAGTCAAATGGCCAAAACTCATAAAAGGGACTCATAAAACAGACGTTTTTCACAGTGGAATCTGACTGATAAAAACTTTGGAGCTTAATCTGGGACCAATTTGTGGATAAAKGTTGAGTGACAAGTCTTTTTTTCCACGCATTGTGGACTTCAGCAGGACAAAATCCCATGCAGTGACGTATCATGCTGCAGCGGGAAGGGTTTCCCAGGAGCTCAGCGCGGAGTGTCTCAGGAGCCAGATTGTAATAAATGACTAGTACGCTGTTAATGGTTCAGAGTGGGTCTCGATATCATAATGATTACGGTGAGATCGTAACGGTTGGCACCTCTGGTATTTCAGTGTTGGCCAACCCTGGTCCTTGAGGCCCACTATCCTGCATATTTTAGTGGTTTCTACAGTCGTCAGCAGGTCTTCAAGTTCTGCAGAAGCCTGTTAATCCCTCATCAATTCAAATCAGATGTGTTGAAATAGGTAAACTAAAACATGCAGGATACTGACTCACAAAGAACAGGGTTGGACACCACAGGTATATTGTATTTTCTGCACAACRTGTGTGAGTGCATCTAAGCAACCATTCATTTATGCTCACAAAGTCCCACTCAGGGTCACCAGGAGCTGGTGCCAAGCTGCAGCAGTCAGCAACTGCTTAGAATCTGTGCCTGATGTGTTTTTTAATGCACTGTGACTGAGTGATAAGATGTCTTAATGTGGACTATTTCATGTACATTTTTAAAAACAGCAAACATTTGTGAGTAGCTGCCGATAACAGTACATGCATGAGTGCAAAATGATAAACTGTGCATAAAAAGGTAGAAGTAAGACTAACCATGTATGAACTGTCCAGCAACCATCACTGAGTTTAAATACACCTCCCTGAGTACGGTAATCCAGGCATAAATGTTAATGTTAGTGTTTTGAGAATTGTACATGTTGCTGATGACAGAGGTCATGGCACACAAAGGCTCAAACTTTGAATCCATTAGTACATTCTGACAGWCAGTTCTAGCTACTTTAAAGTTTGGTGGGGTTCTTACTTCCTCTGGTGTTGTTTCTGCATGGCTGCCTCCGACATCTGACCCTGAAGGATTAGCTTCCTCTGTTTGTCCACATCGCCCTCCATCCGAGCAAAGGCGTGAGTTCCCACTTGACCCAAATCCAGTTCCAGGCTCTCTTCCTCATATTCATCTAAGAAAAAGGGGAAAAAATTTATATATACAGTATACAGTATATGTATATATTAGTTGTAGTTTCAGTAATTTCACTCTARCAGCTTTAATATCTCCAGAAGTGTCCTAAGTTTTGACAGATGTGATGTTAGATGTTTGCATTGTTAACAGGGTTCCCACACCTTGGTCAACATCAAATTCAAGGACCTTTCAAGGACTTTCCAGTACCAATTTCCTCAAATTCAAGAACCACGCGCGATGGCAATTACCTACTGCTACCACAGAATGTTACCAATAAACAGTTTTAATATTATGTAAATTCAATGAAAAACTGGGAATCAATGAAAGAAAGTGGATTTAATGTATACCCTACATTCATATCTACAATACATGGAGATGTAATTACTTCCTGGGAGGTTCAGCAGCTCAGTTTGGGAGGAGGGGATGTGAACATGTCCAGATGCTTGGTGAGGACAGGAGGAGCTGTGGTGCTTTCACCTGGGCTCAGAAAGAACGACCCGCCCTACTCTACTCTGATTGGATAAAACCAGTGGGTTCTGATGTTATCAGTCCATTAAATGGAAGTTATTAGCGGTTATCAGTCCCATAGAATGGCTTCCGACTGTCCCGACTGCGCCGACTAGCGTAGAATGGCTTCAGACTGTCCCGACAGTGCCCCCTAGTGGGTTAATATATCAATGACATTGAATGTGTAAATAACAAAAACATATTTTGATGAATTTTTTTGTCCGTGGTTTTCTCGCTGCCCGTGCCAGGTCTCGGTCCTGGCTCTCCTGCTCTGTGGTCCGGCGCTCTGCCCATTGCCCTACGTTGGGCCTGCAACAATGG
>NW_013952824.1:435121-437429 GCF_001266775.1 Austrofundulus limnaeus
CCTTTGACCACTCAGAGCCAGGCAGTGGCCTAAGTAGTGCAAAGAGGTCTCTAATTCATTTAGAGACCTCATTTAGTGTGATGCCTGTGTGACAGGCATCACACAGACCATTGTCATGGAGTCCATCACTATTTTGTGGCGGTTGAGCAGATTGTGCCCAGTTAGGACTCCAACCAGTTTACTTAAGAGTTTTCTTTGACAGGGATGAGAGCTTCTCCAAACCTTAGATTTGGGCCGTTAATCAGTTCCCGTGCCTGTGTACAGTCCATCAGCTCCCTCCAGCGGATTGAGTGTTGACGTCTAAATCCAGGCCTGTAGGGCAGTCCTACAGACTGTTGTTGAGGTACCTACAACAGGCTCTGGTCCTTTGAAGTGAGCCTGACTGCCAGCTTTTGCGAGGTAGTCAGCTCTCTCGTTACGATAAATGCCAGTATGTCCTGGTACCCATTTAACAGTAACGCTCTTTTCTCTCCCCAGTTGGTTGACTGCTTCGGCACACTCCCAAGCCAATAATCACATAAAGTCTGGCCCTCGGAGAGCTCTAATAGCAGCTTGGCTATCTGTTAGGATTAATATTTCCTTCTGTGTACACTGAAGGTCTTTGAGAGATGCCACACACTGGTGGARTGCATATATCTCAGCTTGAGATACAGTTGCAAAACAATCTAGTGGGTATTTATGCTCTCTCTCTTACTATGGTTGTCCAAAATAAGCACCCCTGCACCTACTGACCCCTTCAGAAGGGATCCATCTGTAAAACAGTAGAAATGATTGGTAGACATGTCCGTCGTAGAGGTTAATCCAGACAGACCTGTCTTCTATCTCTGTCTTAAAACTTGGCTCAAAATTATATATTTTTTGACCATTCTGTCTCCAGGTCCTGCAGTTACTGGAACAGCAGCAACTGCCCAGTCCCAGATTCTAGTGTGCTGTGAGTCAGATAGGCTTTTCCACCTACCAGACTGGCATAGCCTTACTGCACTGGATGCGGCCTCCCCTAAGATATGTAAATCTAGTGGAGCCAGGTCCAGCAGGACTTCCATGGCTGCCGTGGGTGTTGTTCTTATAGAACCTATGATGGTTAGGCAGGCCATTCGTTGCACATGGGTGAGCATCACAAATAATAATAATAATAATAAATACATGCACTGCAACACTGTGGTACCATGGGGAGGTGCACGAGTTTCTGTGCATTTTGGCTCACGACAGAATTCGAACAGAGATAGACCAAACAGACTGAATTTACAGGATGTGGCCAGRGGAGGAAAAGTGAACTCAACATTTTAGGAAACAGTGGCAGAAAATATTCAATATTTTGTGACTTTCTCTTTTATTGTTGATGGTAAGTTTTGGGCACAATAACACTTGACCGTCCTACARTGAGGCAACAATTGACCAATTTAAATGTTTCACTACATTTGTGAGATARTGGATGTGTAAATGATGAAATATTTTTAAGTAATGTAACAGCCAATAAAAAGCCAGGCTGACTGGTGGTTATGTGGAAAACTAATTAATTGACTGAATYAGTCACCAACTAGCTTACCTTCTGCACACTTACTTTATCATTCTGATCAACTAACAGTTAAGTGCTCTGTATTTTGTTGGGTAGCTAAATGTCTTTCATAATTCAAAAACTCCTAAACTTGCAATAAAATAARTGATCTACAACAGCTAGACAAGAAGGGAGCAAAACCGAACATTTCTTCACATCAGTAAGAAGATAAAAGTAAAAAGACCTTTTAAAAAAGATGTTTTTCCATATTTTTCTAATTTTCAAAGCCAAAAAGAAAATCGGTCTGGTCAAGAGGAGGCATCCAAATTTAATTTCAAGCCCATGAAAAATAATCTAATCTTGTCTTGTAAAACTAACACTGACATGAAAATAAAGCACATTGTAGACGCCTGGAAAGAAAAAAGCGAGTACCTTCCAGGCTGCCTGGTTTCTCAGTGATGCGGATCTGTCTTTCTGGGACGACGGGTTCCCCCTCAGAGTTGCCAATGTCAGCTGGGATGAGAGGAAGGCAGAACTTCTCTTCTTCGTCAGAGCGAGGGAAGTACAGAGGAAGTAACTTATTGTACACAGGCTGAGGAAAAAAATAAAGAAATATACTGTATGTTCAGGTTATGTTGGAGAARAAGAACATGATATTAGGCTTTCATGTCAACCAGCAGCTGATGTCTGTGCCAGTCTTCAGGAACACACTGAAACAGAGTTTCAACCAAGGAGGTTCTATAGAACAGCTGGAGTGCGCAAAAACCACGTGACTGTGTGATCGGCTGGAGAAGCTAATGGCTAACGCTAAAC
>NW_013952824.1:437740-441825 GCF_001266775.1 Austrofundulus limnaeus
TTAGCACTGTTGAATCATGCTACTATTTAACACAAACTATTAAATATTACTTTTTCCTCTGATTAATATTTAGACCTATCTATTAGTTTCTATGGAGGCTGTGAGCTGTTGCCCTTTTAGACACCATTTTTGCTCCTCCATGCTGTCACAGATGCTACCAGTGTACGGTATGGGCGGCACTCAGTCTAGTGATCTATATATTTAAGTCTATGGTTTCAACTAAATGCTTTCTGAATGTTTAAAATATTAACTTCACGGTTTATTTCTGAACTAAGACGACTTACACTGATGACTGAAGACAACTGCAAAACCTGTTCAAATCTGAGCAAGGGAACAGAGTATGAACCCTTTTCTAGCCTTCATTTGTAGTTAATGAAATTGCTATTAACTGTAAACAAGTACAAAAAGATGTTACATGAATAGACTAGAACATAAATATTCAACCTTCATGGATCAGTTTCTTCGTGACCAAATATTTTTTCACTGTGTTGCTTCATGCTGAGCCTCGACTCCTGCAGGTCGTAATGGATGCCTGCACTGTCWGTCTTTGTATTTATGCACTGATGTTTCAGACATTTAAATACGGAGTCCTAGGTTTAAAATATTATAAAAAGGTGAATAATCAATGGACTCTCTCAGAAAAACAGGGTTTCCATGCCTTGGTTAACATCAAATTGAAGGAGCTTTCAAAGACTTTCCAATTTCCCTCAAATTCAAGAACTGAGTGCATTTACCTCCTGCTACCACTGAATATGTTATCATTAAATGCTTTTATTACAATGCAAATTTAATTTWAAAAATTGAATAGCATAAAAACTGTTGGGTTAGAATCAATAAAAGAAAATGGARTGAATATTTAGTTCATATCCATAATATTCATAACATTTATCCATATACCACTACAAGGATATGTCTAGTGATGTGAGATGAGYCTTTGTTGCAACCTTGAAGCTCTTCAGCAAATAAGTTGCAAAATGGTTCATTATGTGAAGAATATCAGAGTTCTGCTTCACACCTGCCAACATTTGAGGGACATTCATGTTAACAAGGAGCTGTTCAGGAAAGGGGYCATGCCCTTCTGGAGATTTGTTTAAAATCTACTCAAAATAATGCAGTTTCCGGCAATTTGAAGAGCATTTTTGCTAAAATKTAAGGGTTAATAAAACACAAAATCTGTATATTATGAAGGTAGAACACTGAAAACTAGCATTAAATATTAACTATCTGAAATCATAATTGAAACATAGATAACCCTTAATTTTTAATTTTTTTTCACACACTGAGCACCAAAAGTGAGTTTTTACTGCATCATTTGTAGTTTATATCTTCTACACCATATTACACCTCGTATCGTAACAAAACAGGCTGAGAAACCCACAGAACAAGTTTACTTCATAAAGATTATTCTACAGACTAAATGAACTATAACCAAGTAAATGTTATAAAATATTCACAGAACAATGTACTTTTTGAGTACAACTAACATGCAAATGCCCCTTCCAAAGAAGAAAAGACGACTGAGAAACTTATTTACACGTTCTACAACTACTTTTTAAATCAGACTACACATGTACACACATTTTCCATGTAGATTAGCTTCAAAATGAAACAAACAGCACAGAATATGGCCATAAAAACATTGTCTACATCTGCCAGTGTGACAGGAGCCATTCATAGAGGGGTGGGATTAATAAGATTAACAAACTCTGAGAACTGARACCAACATGTCTGATATTACTTACATATTAAAATACTCTGATWGCATCATTTCTACACACAGAAATAGAAAATACAACTTAATCTACATCACTAAAAGGAACTTAGTTATTTTGTAGTAAACTGTGGTTTTACCCAGCACATTTCTTTATATTTCTTTAAACAGGTATATGAAGGAAATATTTATTAAACAGAGGTAACTTACCGTATTTATTCGTGTATAATACAACCACCCCCCCCCTTTTGAGCTTAAAAAGCATAAAAACTTTAATCCTCAAACTACCTCCAATTTCATACAGACTTCAAGATTTTTCAGCCTTTGCAGTCTTTATACATATCAGTAAAATGATCATTGGACTGTTCGTTTTATTTTAACAACATATGTACTAAAAGGTATTTTGACAACAAATGTATATCAGCTGTAGCAGCATCATATGAATTCTGGCATTTTACACATAGTCCACCAGGAGGCGCCAACACAAAAGTCAGAGACTTCACATGAGATTTGGGCCATCTTCAAGCAGATTACTTCCTACTCGCGAGCGCCCTCTCTGGTGGGGAAAAGTTTTTTTCAGGGATACAAACTTTTTCAGAACACCGGTAGACGGCAACCATTACAGACAAACGTGTTTGTTGTTGTTGTTCCAGGAGCGGCCCGGTCACACGCTAATGTCATTAGTTCGTTATCATTACTAAGGTGCAGGAATACTTTTCCCCCCCTTTTTTTCACATCATGTCGCCTGCCTGGARCTGTTACTATCTCGCTCTGAAGCAAGGAGGAGTGTCGAGGTAAGGTCGTTTCAACTGCTTTTTACGAAGTGGTCTCATTTAAGGACTCAGGCATTTTATGAATGAAGCCGGTATTTCAGATAAAATACATAAGTAAAAATATTTATCCGAGTATAGTACTACCCCCCAACTTTATGGATGATTTTATGGATTTAATTTTACATATTATACTTGAATAAATACGGTACCTTCTATATTTGTAATGAACGTGACAAGAGTCAAATAAAAACCAAAGAGGACAGCAGATACAATAACTAAATTGAAGAGCTTAGTTTAAGATTTTAGTTTAATCTTACTTAATATATAAAATGTTATATTTGTGAATTATTTCTCAACTTTTCTTGTACTGTACATTTGTTTCATTTTTTTTTTTACTCTTTACATCTTTTCTTTTTTCCCTGGTTGACATTATTTGCAGATCAATACAAACCTCCTCTGCCTCAGACACTGTGAACACCACCGTCTCAATGCTGTTTCCATGGTTCTCCAAAAACCTGCGCACWGTTCCTGTAAACAAAAACTGCTGTCACCTTATTTACTAAAGCATAACACAAACACACAGGCAAATCTTCAGGAACAAGGAAGCTTGACAAATGAAAGAAAAAAAAATCATAAAAATATTTAAAGAAAAATAGGGAAAAAAAACTATATCTTTGCACTGATTTGTATTTGATTCWGGGTGAAAGATCATGAAATAAACAGTTCAATCTGTTTGTATTTTCTTGACCTAAACAAAAAAATGTGTGAGAATGTTTGTTTGTAAACACGTAAAAGCCTTTTATCTTCCCTATTACAGTCCATATAGCATATTAAAAAAAAACACACGTTAGCATAAAGCTGACACTGATCTACCTTAGTATTTCATTTGATCTGAAGTTAAGATATTTACTCACTGTGTAAAAACAAGCTGCCGTCATGGAAGCAGCCGAGTTAAAGGGATCCCTGATTAGTTGTAACATTAGACTTTATTTGATAAACAGATATTTTAACTGTAAAATAAAGACTGTAAAATACTGTAGGCTGTTTGGTTTTGTAAATTTTTAAAAATATATTGTAACACGGACGGAGCCATTTTATTTACACACAAAGCATTCTGGGTAAATGATGACGTGGATAGGTCCTCGGTACGAGGCCGCTAGCGAGCTATATCCACCCTGAAGGTTAATCTTGGACAATATCTGACGATCGTCTCTTTTAAATGAAACCAGTGAGCGTTGACAGAGAGGAGAAGGTAGAAATGACTCAGCCTGTAACTGAAAATATGGATGGAGGACCTCATTTTAGCTTGTTTGTCGCGCTAGTACTGAGCTAATACATTTAAGGCAATATAGCATTGGTGCTAGCGCAAAATAATACTCTAAGCTGAGGTTCTTCTTCCATGAAGCAGCTCTGTTGTCCTCCATCCATATTTTCAGTTACAGGCTGAGTCATTTCTTCCTTCTCCTCTCTGTCAACGCTCTCTGGTTTCATTTTAAAAAGTCGATCATCAGATATTGTCCAAGATTAACCTTCAGGGTGGATATAGCTCACTAGCAGCCTCGTACCAAGGACCTATCCATGTCATCATTTACCCAGAATGC
>NW_013952824.1:442708-446649 GCF_001266775.1 Austrofundulus limnaeus
GCATTCTGGGTAAATGATGACATGGATAGGTCCTTGGTACGAGGCTGCTAGTGAGCTATATCCACCCTGAAGGTTAATCTTGGACAATATCTGACGATCGACTTTTTAAAATGAAACCAGAGAGCGTTGACAGAGAGGAGAAGGAAGAAATGACTCAGCCTGTAACTGAAAATATGGATGGAGGACAACAGAGCTGCTTCATGGAAGAAGAACCTCAGCTTAGAGTATTATTTTGCGCTAGCACCAATGCTATATTGCCTTAAATGTATTAGCTCAGTACTAGCGCGACAAACAAGCTAAAATGAGGTCCTCCATCCATATTTTCAGTTACAGGCTGAGTCATTTCTACCTTCTCCTCTCTGTCAACGCTCTCTGGTTTCATTTTAAAAAGTCGATCATCAGATATTGTCCAAGATTAACCTTCAGGGTGGATATAGCTCACTAGCAGCCTCGTACCGAGGACCTATCCACGTCATCATTTACCCAGAATGCTTTTTGTGTAAATAAAATGGCCCCGTCCGTGTAATATATTTTTAAATTTTTAGTTTAAAAATTATAAAAACTAAACAGTCTACAATATTTTTAGTCTTTATTTTACAGTTAAAATATATGTTTATCAAATAAAGTCTAATGTTACAACTAATTGGGGATCCCTTTAAAACAGCAGCGAGTTTCATTCTCCCWGCTCACAGAAGTATAGTTCCAACCTTCCATAAGGTTTTCTGGAAGAGCTTTGAACAATATTTCACCTGCAGCTCTTTAAAGCACTTAGTTTGGATTAAAAAAGGTTTAAATTTTTGCACAACTGATGAGCTTAAGACTAGTCTGCATGCAGCAACTCCACTGTTTAAAATGTCATTGTGGTTCATGAAGGTGCTATTTTATAAAACTTAACATCATCATAAACTTTGCATTGCAGGTTATTTTTACATGAACTTCTATAATAATGGTAGCAGCAGCTTCAGCAGGAAAATTAAAAGATTTCTGTCTAAAATAACAAGGTTCATTAAGGTTTATAAAATAGCATTTACATGTATCATTGTCAAATTTCAGAGACAATAGCTGCAAGATGTCAATCCACTTTGAACTTAGTTGTATTTGGAGTAGCTCATCAGTCCAAATTATTTCTCCAACCTGATGTAACTCACAGAACAACTGCAACTGGGAAGATATTAATTATGACCCCCGCTAGCAAAGTGTAAGCAGGAGTCATATTGTTTTCGTACTGGTATTTTTTTTTATCCCCCTCCGGAGATTTTTGGTCAACCATAGCACAAAAACGGCTGCACCAATCAACATGAAATTTGGCAGGACTGTAGATGAGTCTGACCTACACTGAGCCAACCAATGGTTTTATGATAGACCCCATATTTGAGGAGGGGGCTCCTTTCAAAGAGGGGGTGTCAGGACATGCAAAAATGCTTATAATCAAAAGCTATTAAACACAGGAGCTTCAAATTTTCTTTGGTTGTTTAGCTCGGATGAGGGGCTATCCATCAGGTCAACAAATGCCCCCCCCCCCAGCGCGCCAAATAAAAAGACCCCCTCCCAAGCCACTACGATCTTGGGATGCACCTGGTAGCATGGCACTTAATAGGAATAAAGACTTCTGAGTTCCGGTGCATTTCTGCGTGCAGGGGTCATTATGTTATGGCTATGTGGTATCTATTCTTTCATACTTTTGTCTAAGACCCTGTTTAAAGGGATGAGCTATCCCTTTAAACACAGATCATTATAACTCTATGGCCAAGACTGTTATTAACTAGGGGCATAACTTTAATTCAACCTCAGTGTGCCTCACAAACGAGAGTGATGGTGGATCAGTGTCAGCTTGAACATCTGTGTGAAAAAGGCTTAAAACTGAGTGTAAAATGTTTATTTTCAGGTATTCCAATACTCACACATATACTTTTTTATAGTAATAAACTGCCAGAAAATAAAATAATTAAAATAATAAATTATTCTTATTGTACAGGTATATCTACTAAATCACAATTTACTACAGTACATGTATGTTTTTATTGGTAATTGTTTGACAGTCTTACTGAAAGCAATGTGTGTAGCGTCCTCGAGTGGATAAGCTCTTTTTGTTGTGGTCACCACACAGAAGCCAACAGACGTCATCGACTGCTCTCTGCAGTCAGAAGAGAAATGGTCTCATATTGTACTTAAACTACATATTCACTTAACATTTCTGCACAATCAATACAACAGGGAGAAAGTATGACAAATAAATTATTAAAATACACTCTATTATACTATATATATATTTTCTTTTTAATTGTCATAAAACATAGCAATGTTATCAGATACAATTTCATCAAGTGGGTTTATTTAAACTTCTGATATCAAGGTTTTAAGCAACTGTTTTTCTTTTCTTTTCTGTAAGGCAAGAGCAATAACTTTAACATTAGATCATAAACTGAAAGCATTTAATCAATAAAATATAATATAATTGGATTTAAAATTTTGATTTTTTTTTCAACTTTTACATTGTTGCAACTTTAAAACTTGTGTGTAAACTATCTGGCCTTTTTAAAAGCCCAAACAGCTGCAGCTTTGATTGATAACACTTCCGTCCAAATATTGTTTCTGGAAGAACTGGAAGGTCTGAAGACCTTTCATCAAAACAATGTTTACCAAACAAAGTCATATCTGAGAGGAAATACAAGCTCGACACAAGAATCGACATCACTTATTAGACCTTAGTTCTGGCCAAAAGGGAAGAAGAGAAAGTTGAACTTGTGGAACTRACGCAGCCAGCTGCATGATGTTCCTGTAGCAGCTGTAGAGCGAGCTCTCTGCYGCTGTTCGGTACTTGGCTTTGTATTTCGGTCCCACAGTGTGGATGATGAATCGCGCTGCCAGGTTGAAGCCTTTGGTCAGCTTTGCCTCTCCCGTCCGACATCCTGAACACAAACAAAATAAAAATAAACTTTGTATGAAGAGTCTTAAAAACAAGGATGAAGGCCTCTGTGTCCAGTTGTCCCCCTGGAACAATGATGTTATAGTGAGTATGACTCAGCCCTCTGTGAACAACAGGTGATAATCAGCTCTSTAATGATCTATTGTTAGYCTGAGGGTCCTCWTTTGTACYTGAACAAGCAGTGTTGATTGTCATTGTTAAAKCTGTTTGTCACCAWGTGGAGGCGGAGCTTATAATGCTGAGTTCACCTGAAACCTCAGAGATCGAATGTTTCATGAAAGAAGAACTCATCCAGAGGAACTACTGTAACTAACCTTTTTTATTTTTCTACKTGGATTACTGAGATACATCAGGACAATCTTTAAAGGGCAACTACTATGCAAAACTCACTTTTTTCATGTTTTTAAACTTACTTTTGGGTCTCTACTAGCCTGGCCCTTGCCTTCCTACACAGCTCTGCTCAATTCTAGTTTCTCTTCACTGCTCCGTCTGGGACTTCTCCCATTGAGATGGATTTCGCTGGAAGATTTTTAGCGGGGCCAATCAGACAGGAGAACGTCAATTTTCTGTGCAGTGTCTGCTTGTAGTTTATTTTACCTMMGSCAATCAGCAAACAGAAGGAGGAGCTTTGAACGACGTCAATTTTCTGCGCAGTGTCTGCTAGTTAGTTTAGCATTCGGCAGTGAAGGAAGTGAATGAAGCCAGTCTGTGTTGATAAGGCTTCCAAATTAAATTAAATTTGTCTGACAAAGCAGCAGCTCTCATCTCGTTCGGCTCGGTACTTTTCTCCTCTCAGTAGGTTTGTTTACAGCTCACGCGATTTCCGGTTAGCTTCTTAGCTTAGCCTCCATCACAGCGACATACGTCGCAGCCAACTGATCGAGTCATTTTAAACTTCAGCAGAGGCCACGCCTCCTGCAAGAAATTGATTCTCCATCAAGTCCAGACCCTTGTCCGAAGCAAAGTGAAGGACAGGGTCTGGTTTTAACCAGGCTAGGTCTCTACTGCTTAGAGA
>NW_013952824.1:446833-448463 GCF_001266775.1 Austrofundulus limnaeus
ACCTAAACCAGAGTCCTGCTCCTCACGAGGCAACCTGAGGTGAAGCTCCGCCCACTTCCTCAAAAAAACAGCAGCCACAGAGAACAGAGATGCCTGGATTCATTTTATTTTTATCTTTGATGACAACGTTCTTACAATATTACCAAAGTACGGAGCCTGCGAGGGGACACGGGGGGATTTTTCTCCCTTTTGCATTCCCACGCAATACCTTTGCGTTCCCTCTCAATACTTTTGCATTCCCACGCAATATTATTTTGCATTCCCATGCAAAAGATGTTTTTGTATATGAACTGAATTAAATAAGACTTTTATTTTGAAATACACGGTTACTAAAACAGGATGTCTCGCCACTAGTTCGTGAAATTGACATTGATGTCTGTACTGTGTTAAAATATCAGCATATGACATACTTCCATGCATGGCTGTGTGATATATTCATTCTGAAGCTGAATTAAAGCAGTACGCTAACACGCTAACGGTAAACATGTGAGTTTGCTAATAAACCGGCAGGCACAACAGTGATAAACTACTTTGTGAGGGAACGCAAAAGTAATGCGAGGTAACGCAATACTATTGCGTGGGAACGCAAAAGAAAAAAAATCTCCCATGTCCCCTCACGGGCTCCGTACCAAAGAAAGCTGTAGTTTGTGAAAATAATTTCATTTTGGAAACTTCTACCATGTCGGGGGTGGAGCTAACGTAAACAAACGGATGGGAGTGGGGTTTCCATTGCAACTTCTGCATACAGCACATTCTGGAGAGAGCTGAAGAACAGGCAGAACTGAAAAGGTGAAATTTCATTATTTAAGATTGTTTTGTGAATTAAATCAAATGAACATGTTTTGTATAGCCCACAGGTGGATCTTAACTTGTGCTAGGACCCCCATAATAGGCCCACTTTAACTGTTTTCTGTATATTTTCGTAAAAAAATAGCAGTTTAAAACTAAGAGAATTCGTTTTACATAAAAGATTTTTGATATTTTAAATATTACCCACAGATATCTTCCATTTATAGCATTATAATCATTTTATGAGTCGTGCAAAACTTGTGAGAAAGGTTACAATGAGGATAAAAGCTCTGAAAAACACTTGATTCTTTTTTACACTATGTTGACACATTTTCAGAAAATACCTTACAAATTTCAGCCACTCTGTTTTGATCARAAAGCAATCATAAAACCAAACAGCACATTTTACAAAGTTAATAAAAGGCTCTTACTAATAGTAAACCTTTGAGATTGGATTTATTTTGCAGCCACAGAACGTGGGCAATCTGCATTTAATGAGCTGACCATGAACTCCTCTGTATTTCAAAAAATAAATAAATGCCATCTGTCCAACAGCTTTGAGCTCGGATAAAAATATTTGTGCAAAAAGACAATAATCCAAAACACAGAAAATCTACAAGAAAACATCTGATCAAGGACAAGAATCAAAAAGATTCGGACAAAGTTAAAAACTGAGTGAAGTGTGATGGTGGGTCCTAAATAAATCTGTGCAGAAACAGTGGTATTAATTTATATTTTCAGATCTTCCAAGGTGCCAATTATGGAACTCTCTGTGCATTGCTGCTCAAATCAAATTCTGGAAGTGGTCATTCAACTAGATCTGTTACAAAAGGACAACTGA
>NW_013952824.1:448680-449904 GCF_001266775.1 Austrofundulus limnaeus
AAACAGCAATTATGCAGAGTCAGACTTGATTTTAATAATCTTTTCCTGTTAAATAAATAAATCAAATCAAATCAAACAGACTTGAGAGGGCCAGAATTCCTCCACAACCGTGGAAGAGACTGAAGGAAATGAAATATTGATGTTAAAGATGGTTCTACAAGTTGCTGATGAAGTCATCTGACATTTTCACTCTCTGCCTTCAGACTGAGCAGAAAAACTTGAGCTTTTCATAAAACTCAGATTCCAGCTCCGCCACACGTTCTGACAGCGTTACCTTTGAGTTTCAGGAGCTCGTCTCTCAGCTCGGGCCCGGCCAGCTGATGGATGCTGTCAGACACTGGGTTCTTGTCAGTTAGTGACTCGTTGCTGGTGTTTACAACGGCAGTGCAGTTCAGCAGGGAAACATGACCGGTGCTGCAGCAGAGAGAATAACAACAGTTTACAGCTTAAATGAAWGGAAGACACTGAGTACATGAGCATAAAACATTTAAACAACCTTTTTTGTTTGTCTGTTTAAACCTACTACATCCAGGATTATCCAACACATTTTGTTTGTTCAGGTAAGTTTTGCAGAAGCATGTTCCTCCTTGGCCAACAGCTCAATCTTTTCAGCATGAACCCGTGTGTTTGCTTTTACTGTAGATGATAGAATTAATGCTTCACTGGTTTCACTGGCGTTGATGCTAATCCTTGAATTTCACTTGCATTTTCACGATTGCCTCCAAAAGTACACCTATGACTTTTAGCAAGGCCTAGGATCTGTCAGAGCAAAACTTTGTTTTTTTTTATTCTTGATTCATTCAAACTGTTGCTTCTAACCTTGCATTAATGTTTTCATTTAGTCAAACGTTTAAAAAATGTCAGTGATTTTTATTTGGCTTATTTATGTAAAACTGTTTTTTTTTTGTTCAATACCTAAACAATATTTTTTTTATTTCCCACCTGCCTAATTATGTATAGAATCAGATAATCATCTGACAGAGGCAACTCTTTAAACTATAATAATCAAAACATTGTATTAGTATGGTACTAATGGTAGCTTGGGACTGATGTAATAATGCATAACGTTTATTCTCTAGTGCCATTATAAATATAGAATTCATTAGGGCTGCAACTAACGATTATTTTAATAATCGATTAATCTGTTGATTATTTTTTCGATTCATCGATTAATCGGCCAAATAATTAAAATGCTTAGTTACATAAATTAGAGTAGATATGAAT